>NC_068992.1:14096428-14100493 GCF_001194135.2 Octopus bimaculoides
ATATATACACATTCACATGCAATTATTTTCATATATACATATACATATATATATATATATATATGTATGCATATACAGTTCTTGTCATATATATATATATATATATATATATATATATATATATGCGTGTGTTTGTGTGTGAGTGTGTGTTTGTGTATTGTATATATTTTTCTTTATATATATTTTACAATTTGTATGCAACGGTTGACTAGACAGGCAGACGGTCAGACAGACAGACAGACAGACAGACAGACAGACAAACAGACAGACAGACAGATAGATAGATAGATAGATAGATAGATAGATAGATAGATAGATAGATAGATAGATAGATAGAAACACATTTACACTTATAACTAGCTATCACAATATATCGCTTCCAATATTTAAGTAATTTATACTGCAATGTTGAGCAAATTGAGTTTACTAAATCTACCTGTGTTGAAATCTGTGTACGCTACAAACGACTATAAACAAATAGTCTCTTTGTGGTTAGGAATTCCTAACAGGACTCTCATTAACCTGCTTATAAACTATGAAGCTAGTATTTTAGATTTGGTTTGACTTGCAAATGCAATTTGGAAGGCGGAGACTGTTCGGAATCCAGCCATGTACATTTAAATGTGTGTGTGTGAAGTATATTTGTACTTCTGTATAGATATCTGAATTTTGAAGCCGGAAGATAAGTGGGATCCTGTGGTATATGTATATGTGTGTGCGTTTTTGTGCTTGAGTTTGTTCCTTGTATACCACGTGACAAACGTTGTTGATTTTTTACGTTTCCTAACTTAGCATTTCGGCAAAACACCTGATTAAATATGTAATAGACTTAAAATAAATTCTGGGATTGATTTGTTTCACTAAACTCCTTTAATGCGATGCCCTGTCATGGAATCGCACCTATGTCCTAAATAAGTAAAAGGTAAACGCTGTGTATGTTAACCAATTGTTGAAATTTGTGTCTGATTGGACTAAGTACTGTGATCAGTATGATAAAGTAAAAATATCTGAAGATGAGTGTCCAGGCGGACGGCAGTCCTGTTATTAAAACCTTTGAAAATATGACTACGTACCTTGGAATACACTAAAAATGGGAAAATAATAAATCAATGTATGTAAGTAGGGAGTTGTAGATTTCTTGACGTATTATATTGAAGGAAATGGAAAATAGAAATTACTCCGAGAGATTCGTATAATGCAAAGAGAGAATTAATATTTTATAAGTTCCATCCGTTTTGAATGGCTCCCCCATCTACAGAAGAAAAAACAGAGAATTATTGTAGTTTAGAGTGTGACCATGCAGTTTCAAATAATTGTTTGACTGTTTGCCTCTAAAGATGAGTAAATCACCTGAAATATTTATAAAACTTCAAGTTATTTCTCTACTTGTTTTCAACACAGACAGTATACTTCACTCCTTCGAAGCTTGTAGTTCATTCACTCACTGCACTGGTTCATGCAACGCAACAAGACATCGTTCAGGTAACAAAAATATTCAATCGACTAAAGATTTCACCTTTCCAGAAATTGATGTTGACTGGAAGACGTAAGAAACGTAGAGAGAGACTTTTTTTCAAAACTAGAGTTAAATCTATTCGAGAAAATGTTTCAAATAAGCAATAACAATTGCAAATTGGAAGATATTTATAAGCCATTTAAAAACACACAAAAACCGCTAGAATCACTTTTCAACATTAAAATTTAATTTTGTCAAAATATTTTCTTATCTTTACTCTAGGCACAAGGCCTAAAATTTTGGGGGAGAAGTCAATCGATCAGATCGACCCCAGTACGCAACTGGTACTTAATTTATCGATCCCGAAAGGATGAAAGGCAAAGTCGACTTCGGTGGAACTTGAACTCAGAACGTAAAGACAGACGAAATACCGCTATGTATTGCGCCTGGCGTACTAATGTTTCTGCCAACTCGCCCCTGTTGTCAAAATATTTTCGACGTTTGAGTCTGTGTTCACATCCCCACAACCTAGTGGTTCAGCTAAATGGAATGATAGGAAAAGTACCAGGATTTTTAAAATAAGTACTGGGGTTGATTTATTCGACTAAAATATTCTCCAAAGCGGTGACCCAGACTAAAAGAAATAAAATATAAGATATATATATATGCGTTTGTGTGTGTATATGTGTGTGTGGTTTGTATGTACATACAGGACGTTCTCTTCCTCCTCCCTCTCTCCCTCCCTACATACATACATACGTATGTATGACCGTGTGTGTATATTACGAGGGAGGGAGAGAGAGTTTTCTTTGCTATCTACTTTTACCAAAGTATGTATTTTATCTTCTCACAAATCCAACGTTAAAATAATTAATTTTAGAAATATCACGGTTTATTGAAAGAATAATCCCGAATATGTGCTACAATATTAAACGGTAGTTTTGTATTTCCATTTGCAATCATCAAATATTTCCATAGATTAACTCCCTATGCAAAAATGAATATTTTATAAAATCATAATACAAATATTTGCAAAGCCAGTAAATATAAATTATATTCTTTTTTTATTGATCTTTTCAATATTTTCAGAAATGCATTGGTATTTCGATCTTGCATTTTAAAAGGAAACGAATATTAATATTTACAAATTGTAAGAGAATCTGCAATAATAGAGATGGAAATCCATCTCAGAATTTTGTATCTACGTTTTGTTATTCGTATTCTATCCGATATTTTATCCGAAATTCAGTATTTTACTCTATTTCTGTAGAATACAGTGAAAAAATGTGTTATAAAAGATATCACTGCATTGAAAGATCAAGATGCCATTTGCCATCAGAAAACAATCCAAAAACAGTTTTACACAGTTATCAAAACTAGTGTTAGAACATTCGAAAACAGATTTCATATAAGAATATTCATAAAACAGATTAAAATAGCAATTCCTATCTACATTTAGGAGCACAGACCCTAGATTTGAATAATTTGGTGAATGTCGCAGAACTGATACTGCTGCTCAATATTTTAGAATAGTGCTAAAGAAGAAAATTTTAAAGGCATCCGTAAATTTCATTGGTGGAAAATTACTTTTGGTGGAGCAATATCATCGCATGTACGCTATGATTAAGTATTGTCACTGACACGCATGAGAAGGATTATTACTTCATTTATTTTTAGGAATTAACGTTATATGTTTCCGACGTCTGTTTACGAGGAGTAATTGAATGTCAACACATGACTGTTCATCAATTGAAAACATTTGCGTGATTCCTTTCAGCCTAGTAAAAAGAAAAGAAGTGAAATCTAGTGCAGTAACCGGGAATCCCGTGTGATTGGTAACAACGATCGTCGCTTTAATCATTCACGATTTGGATTTATTTATATCCTCGGAATTCATTCAAAATGCTACAACGGGCGTGACACAAGACGTCTCTATCAATTACCGACAGTCGAGAATTATCTCAGGGACGGTACGTATATTAATCCCAACAAATATATGGTGAGTAATCTTCTGCTTTGGAAGGTTGAAATGGTGAGAGTATCAACACAATTTATTGACAATGACGATTTCATATTTCATTAGTCTCTGGGCCATAACTGTAGACAAAAGAAAGTTTTAAATTTAAAAAAAAAGGAAGTATACAGACCTCGTTGCCGAGAATATGACACAAATGCAATCTTAAAAAACACTATTTTGTGTTGCAACATTGAAAAAATAAATAAAGATCATCCACTTTACTTCTACTTGAGAATTCCAATAATGGATTTTTTGTTGTTTTTTTTTTAATCAGTAATCGAAAAGTTTAGCAGACTTTCTTTAATCGATAATGTAGCATATTACTAATGTAGAGTCGTCGAATGTCCAGATCGGCGCAGACGTTGCTACGTGGTTAGAAGTTTGCTTCAGAATCACATGGTTCTGGGTTCAGTCCCAGTGCGTGGCAGCTTGGACAAGTCTCTTCTAATATAGCCTCGGGCCGATCAAAGCCTTCTGAGTGGATTTGGTAGACAGAAACTGAAAGAGGCCCGGCGTATATATGCATATGTATGAGTGTGTGCATGTGTCCTTCTCTCCGTGTTTGAACACCCCCACCCCCACCCCACCACCA
>NC_068992.1:14100503-14104630 GCF_001194135.2 Octopus bimaculoides
CACCACCACTACTTGACAACTGGTGTTGAGGTGTTTACGTCTCCGTAATGTTAAGTTTCGGCAAAAGTGGTCGATAGAATGGGTAGTGGGCTTAAAAAAACAAATAAGAAAGGGGGCGATTCGTTCGACTAAAATTCTTTCAGTCGGTACCCCAGCATGGTCGCAGTCTAATGACTGAAACAAGTAAAAAGTATAAGATAAAATATATAATGGAGCGTCGGAAGAAATGCCTGGTGGTATTTTTCTGCCTCCTTGGGTTCTGATTTGAAATCATGCAGAGTCCAGCTTTTATGTAATTTATCGACGATGGTCCATGAATTAAGTATTCTATAAAATTAATCTATGAATGATATTTGATAAATTATATACTAACTTAGAGTAGGGGACTAGCGAAGTAAATAGAGCTCCAGAAAGGATAACTTGCAATATTTAGTCGAGCTTTTGGCTTACTGATTACTAATCTCGTTGAAGCCTATTTTAACACCGCTAATTAGCCCTAATCTGACCTTATAAAAGCCTACTCTGTTGCAAGCATTTGAACCTAGTACCGGAATTAAATATACTTTCTTCTTTCCCTTCCACCAGACTCCGACTCTTCCACAAAACATTATTCCCTTCCACTGAAATTTGCAGATGTTAAGACTTTTTTCAGACTTTACCAGTATTCTATACGATTAAAAAGTGATAGCACATCTGCTCCTATATCTAAAATAACTTTTAAATTAGAGACTATATTGTTTGGATGTTGAATAGCAATTATAATTTTCAGTTGTTTCGGGATAATTCTCTAATGCTCCAGCTTTCATTTTCATAACTGTGTAAACTTCTTAAAGATTTTCCAATGGGAAATGGTTTCTCTATCTTGAAAGGTTAAATTTTAGAACAGATATCTTTTTTCTTTTTTCTGCAGAAATTAGTTGTAATGGTGAATATGAAATAGAAAGAGATATAATGCGAAGAAGAGAACATAGCCATAAATTGACAGTATTTCCACTACTATCGGCAGGAGAATTGTAAATATGTTGAATAAGTCTCTGGCTTGTAGTACACCATACATTGCATATGGTAGTAGTGGTGAAAAGAGGTCCTCTCTAACAGGTTTGTGGGGGGGGGGGGTATTTGTGTGTGTGTTTGATGCTCCAAAGCTTAAGTTCCTGGATACTCCGGTAATTAAGATTATGCATAACACACGTCTTTGGCTTCATTAAATATTTAGTATTTATACTTAACGAGTACAACATTGGTTGAGGATTTATTACTTCGTAAATATCTATGAAACTTGAAACAATCATAGTTAAGTGTTTGCTAAGAGATGTAAGGAAACAAATATATGACAGAATTTTCGTACAATTACCTGCTGAATTATTGCGCATTTATGTAAATTTGATTAGCTTCATACAAAGGTGTGCAGGCTTCGGGAAAGGAAACCTGTAAATTTACATTAATGGATATTAACACCGAAAGAGAAGTTAAATCTTTTCAATAGGAAATCCTTTCCTCCCCTCCTCAGTTACCGCTTCCCCTATGCAGGGAAATTACATCTTATTCTACTGCACTCCCAAGTAGCACATTTATCATGAATTCGTAGAGTCGTTAAGAATTCCACGCAATACTTTGTTCCACCTTAAAACATCGATCTGGCAGAATCGTTAACACACCGATCAAAGTTCTTAGCAACATATCTATTTTTACTATCTGGGTTCAAATTCCACCGAGGTTGAATTTACCTTTCATCCTTTCGAAGTCGATACAAGAAATATTAGTTGAATACTAGGGTTGATGTAATCAACTAACCTCTTCTCTCTTTATTTATCAACCTCGCAAGTGTTTACACTAAGAGTTCAGAGAGCCGGAACGATTTTCCAGAACGATTTGCCGTAGCCTAATCGCTCCATCGTTTTAATGCTTCTGCAAATTTGACGCCCAAGCTATTAATCCATTCACCAGAATAAGATTTTAAAGTGAAGAATGATGAAAATATTTCCTGTTGTTGATTATGTCCCTTTAGTGTGGTAAATTGAAATCTCAGACAGATAGGTCCCAAGGTCAATGCAACAAGTAAGTGCATGCTCTGGAATCATTTCGATCAAGTTTACGATTTATATACACATTTCTAACTAACTTCGTGCCAGAGTTAGAAATCAGGATTAAATCTTTTGCAGCTGTGAATGCCTTGAACCGCGTCAGTTTGCAGGAATTTCTATGTCTAACGTAAGGTTGTGTGCAAAAAAAAATCCGACAGCAAAGTTATTTGTGAATATTACTGAGCTATTCTAAAGGATAAGTTATACATGTTGTAAGATACTGTCGATTAACAAAGATAAAATTGTATTATTTTGTGGTGACAGAATTAAACCTAAATTTGCTAAAAAAGAATATCATTACGTTTTAATGTTTTACCATTTTCTGCACACAAAGGTAAATAAATATAGAGACAGACAGAGTGAAAAACGGATAGAAAGACACGGAATACAAAGTAGAACAAAATGTTCAACACAGGAAGTGCCAAGAAAATATTTGTACACTGATCTCTTATGATGTATACTCATAAGTAAATCACAGCAGTACGTATTGCTTTTATCAAAACTTGTTTGAGTGACAATAAAAATGGATGAATGTAGAATTTGAGCTCTGAACATAAAGAAAATCGCACTTAAACAACGGTAGGGTAGATTCTCTTTCTGTTTCGAAGATTATTTATTAGGCTGTTCCAACAACTGAATATCTCATCTTGAAATTATCCAGTGAGAGGTTACATATGTTACTCACGTGCGTACTTTTAACGCAATCATTAGGCCTAATTAGCATGAGAATACTGGAAGTTAATTTTACAAGTGCTGTCAAGAGAGAGAGAATGTGGGAGCGAATCTATCAAAGGACTTGATTGGTTTTATTTTAACGATGGTCAAAAGTAACTGACAAAATTTTTTCTGTCAGGATTTGAACTGAGAGCGTAGATGACCAGACAAAATTCCATATGGAATTCTATTCGAGTATCTGATTTATCTACCGAGCATTTAGATAGGATCTCTGCCACACTATTGGCTCATCCGCAAAGCTAATTTTGATATCTTACTTCAATATAATCGAAAAGACGTATAAAGGCGTGAAATTATAGTAGGTTAATGTCTCTTCCCCAAGAATATTAGTGGCACAAGTGAAGTGAAATAATTGAAATATCTCCAACTGGCATTCAAAACTAGTTGCAAAAATTGGTTCACTAAAAACTAGCTTCTCGCTCTACATCACTCACCAGTTATTCCAACCTCAAATTTAAAATAGATTTAACAAATGTCGTTTGTTTAGTTATGGTAGATCTAAATTTGGTTTCTATATGCAAACCTAATCATAAGAGATTTAGGTAGCTTTTGATTTCAAAAATATTGCTTCTATACTCGCTAGCAAATTTTAATGATGTTTCTTTTATCTATGCCAGTGAGGTTGGTCTAGATTTCACCCTGAAGTTACACACATTAAAACGTTGGAAAGCACGCATACTAAACACGCTTACAGCCAACTTAGAAATAGGTGGCTGCATAGAATAAACTAGTTTGTAACGAACAGAGCAGTCATGCTGCTGAGTTATATATAAAAGTCACAATTTTCCATCGCTAATTCGGAACTTTGAACAGTCAATTGCTGGAAGAGATAGCTATTTTCGTCAGATTTCTCACTAAATGTGCGGAAAAGCCTAACCTTACACTGTCATGCATTTTCATTTGTATACGTATAAACTACGTTGCTTTTGATATCATCGATACGTTTATTCAACAAATTGCGCTGGAATTTACTTAGTACTCAGTGCCGAATACCAAACTGCCGATAACAATCATGTCGCTCATCGGTTTTACGTGCCGTTTAATTCGCTGAATTGGTATGATTATGAGATAAATAGACATGTTGTCAGATGAAAGATCCGATAAAGATGAAAATAAATTAGTTTCCATTTTCTTCCTTCAACTCAACCGCTTGCTTTTGAAGTCATTTTTCGAATAACAAATGAAAGCCATAAAATATGACTATACCTCGTGTGTGCATGTATATATCTGCATAAAAATAGACATACCTCTTACACACGCATAGAAATGCATGTATACACACACATATATATATACATAGATATATAT
>NC_068992.1:14104756-14105690 GCF_001194135.2 Octopus bimaculoides
TATATATATATATATGCTAAACCCTATCATCACGAATATACATATACATGAATACACACACATGCGCATATGTGCATACATAAACATTAATATTCACATATACTTAGTTCTATATGTACGTTCATATACATATATGTATATTAAAATATATATTATGCATATATGTATATATATATACAAACATATGCACACACACGAACACACGCACATACACACATACACACATACATATATGTGTATATATATATATATATATATATATATATATATATATATATATATATATATATATATACATATATTTACGCGCACACACTTACACACACACATAGGGAGAAAGAAAAAGAAATAGAGAGAGGGAGAAGGTGAAGGAAAGAGACACAGACTCACACATAAAATCGATACCGTACGTGAAATACATATAAATACAGGTGAGTGGGGGGAGGGGGCAGAGAAAAAACTTATCATCCAAACGTTATTATCAATACATTGGAATGTAGATTTGTAAATCTAATAACATAACCTTTCAATGAACTTGTATTATGCCTTTAATTTATACAACGATTTCCATCGAACAATTGCTGTTGACCGCTAGATAACCGGCCAGCAATAGATTCGTTGGCTAGTAGTTTGTAGCTGCAGACATGCATAATGAAAATATCAGATGTAGCTGGGGAAAAGGAAAAATCTACCATATTGAATGAGAAGAATCAGGGGGGGAAAAAATCAATATTATCCGCTTTCCTATTCACCATGAATGCATTTCTTTATATTGTGGTCGTTTTCTCCTGGTTAGGATCATGACGTGGTTGGTTAAATAAAACTAGTAGTGTACATAAGATTATTCAATCGACGTTAAGTCTATTAGAAGATTCGTTCCTTTCTCAGATATGGTTTTGTAAAATTGCGTGCAGTTGCCCAGTTGCTATTGTAG
>NC_068992.1:14105700-14109924 GCF_001194135.2 Octopus bimaculoides
GCTTCTTTCAGTTTCTGTCTACCAAATCCACTCACAAGGCCTTGGTCAACTCGAGGTTATATTAGTAGACACATGCGCAAGGTAGCACGCTATGGGACAGAACCCGGAAATATGCGATTGGTAAGCGAGCTACTTTGATACTTTGATAGACTTCGGGCAGTAGTGGCCCAGGCTATGTCTAACTTAATAGCACCACTTGGTAAAGTCATTCAAATCAGGAATCGGACAATATGGTCGACTTAAGTGGAGAGTCATTGTTTACGGTGATATATCCGGGAATTCTTGAAGGATTTTGTCTCAAGACTTCTTGAATTTTATGGGGTCTGACTCTGATTTAATATGTTTTGGTGTAATGTTAAAGAGAGCGGGGCCAGTTGAGGTGAAATAATTGTGCGTATTGTTGTTTTTGCGATGCATGAATTTTTTCAAGGAGATGCCAGCATAATGTATGATATATATATAGAGAGATAGATAGATAGATAGATAGATAGATACATACATACATACATACATACATACATATGCATTATATATGTACACGTATATATGCACATACATATATATGTACATACATACATACATACACACACACACACACACACACACACACATATATATATATATATATATATATATATATATATATATATATATATATATATATATATATGCATATATGGGTACAGGACGTCACCAAACGTACACAACATGAAATTCGAAGACAAACTTGGTTATGCAAACAACGTGAGAAACAAATGGACGTCAGGACAAGTACCATAAAGGACGACCCTTCATCAGTTGTCGGCTGTCCATCTACTCCTCGTTTCGAGCATTTTAACGACAATATGAGGCTTCGAAGGCAGTTGCTCCCGTGAACCAAAATAAATTTGAGATTTGAGGAGGGTCAAACTTGGTGGCAAAAACAGGTCAACAAACCAAACGGAAACAAACGCGGTGGGCTGTCAGACCAGATGAGGTAAGGTAGCGAATGCTGGAGGAATATTGTCTTTGACAAGAGAAAAGATAAGAAAAGATAACAGAGAAAACAGATAAGAATGAGTTTGGTCTGTACGATAGACGGAAAGAAAAGAAAGATGATCACACGAGGAAAAGAAAGAAGGACGATCCTCACGTGTGAGTAACGAGAGTGAGTAAAAGAGGAAGAGGGAGTGAACGAGAGAGGGGGAGAGAGACAGACAGACAGACAGACATACAGACAGAAATTTATTGCGGCACTGCAGCCACTCCCTGTAGGCCTCACTGTAGTTTTCTAAAGTCAACGCTTGTCACAGTTTCCTTCATATTCTCCTTCGGCGTAGGGAACAACCAAAAAACTCACAGGGAGCAAGGTTTGCACTCCAGAGAGGGTGAGGGATAGTTTTGATGCTCATTTCTGTGAAGTTGTTGGTTACCAGTCGAGAATTGTGGAGTGGTGCAGGAGCTACGGCCTCTTTCTGAACTCTCTCAAAACCTACACAAATTACTGTCTGTTGAACGTCTAATCAGAGAGAACCCAATTGATGTAGATGATGCTCTTGCTGTCGAAAAATAGCGTCTTCATGAGCCTCCCTGTTGATTTCTTTACATCTGATAAAAACCACATGTTCGGCTTATGTATATGAATCCGTTGGCATCTGGAGCATTTCATTAGTTTTGTTGGTGATTTTGCCCAATTTAACACAACGCTTTATTGCATCACGAGCTTCCAAATTGTCTTCCCGACCCGACTGCATTCGGCAAAAGAGTGAGCAGTGGTAAGAAGGGTTTAACAGGGTGCGTTCAAAGTGGTGTTAAAGTCATCTCCTTTAATCTAGAATATCAGAAGCTGGTCAATCAGATTATTATATGTCTAGTAATGATATATTTAAGTTACAATAATCTAGGACAGTTATAACCACTTCTTCTAAAAAACAATTTTAAACCTCGGGAATGCATCGCGTATGCACACACAAACACACATAAAAGAATACACACACACACGCACACACACACACACACACAAACACACGTACACATGTACATACATACATAATTTCAGACATGCGTACACGCGTACGTACGTACATACATAGGTAATCGCAATTAGCGTCGGCAGGATTTCAGCTTAACGCTGAAATTGCAACTGTCATAAAACATTTCGTCTGGCTATTTATAGATACCATAATCAGATTGTGTTTTTGTACATGAATATTATATGGCTTTACACAACATCCAAAGCCAATTATTGTAAATGCATTAGCTTAAACTCGGTTCACTGACGCAAGTGAGGGCGCAAATGACTGATTCGCTAATGCAATTAGATGCAAAGCAATATTTCAAATGTCCCTGTCGTGTAAGCAGTGTTACACGATAAGGTACTTAACTCTGGGAAACTCTTTCTCTCACTCTCTCCCCATATCCCCTTTGCCTCTCTCTCTCTCTTTCTCTCACTTTCTCTTTGCCCCTCTCTCTATCTATATATCTATCTATCTATCAGTGACTTTATTTCTCTGACACAATACTGCATTGTTTTCTCAGATTTCAGCGTTAAGTTGAATTCAGATGAAACATTCTGCGATAGGCTAATTTTCTCTGCTGCGATATATTTACCGTACAGATTAATACGATGGAAACTATAGATAAACAACAATCCTATGGATTCTCGTGAGTTGATAAAGAGTTAGTGATTTGAATACATATTCATTATTTATTGGTGTATAAAGCAGCGAGCAAATAGATTCGTTAGCAAACCAGACAAAATGGCTTAGCGCCATTTTGTCCGTCTTTACGTTATGAGTTCAAATACCACTAACGTTGACTTTAACTTTCAACTTTCCGGAAGTCATTAAAATAAGTACCAGTCGATGGCATTGACTTACCCCTTCTCCTAAATTTGCTGGCCATGTGCCACAATTTGCCAGCAATATTTAATGTGCTTATTTTCTCCATTTTAATCCTCTTTTATCTTTTAATTTTATATCTTTCAGTCATTAGATCGCGGCCATTCTGGAGCACCGCTTTGAAGAATTTTTAGTCGAGAGAATCGGTCGCAGTACTTTCTTTTTAAAGCTCGGTACTTATTCTATCGGTCTCCTTCGCTAGTTACGAGAGATGTGGGGACATAAACACACACATATACAAACATACACACAAACACACAAACACACACACACACACACACACATAGACACAGACACAGACGCACACACACACACACACACACACACACACACACACATATATATATATATATATATATATATATATACATATATATATACGACAGGCTTCTTTCAATTTCCGTCTACTAAATCCACGCGAGAGGCTTTGGTCAGCCCGAAGATATAGAAGACACTTGTCTATGATGCCAAGGAGTGAGACAACCCAGAAACATGTGATTACGAAGAAAGCGTCTTGCTATGCAGCCACACCTACGTCTATTACATCAAAATGAAATATGTATACAATGCAACTTAGATTTAGTAAAGTAACACATTCATAGTACTTTGAAATTATTTCGATGGAACTGTAGCAATCAATTAAAATACTATTGAACAAAATCTCTTCAATTTTCATTTGACAACTGGTCGTGATTATTATGGAGACAACTAGCTACGGCTTCAGATTCCATATCTTTTGTTGGTTTCTCACGCTTTGACATATAGATAAGCACAGGCAGACGACACATAACCTTTATATAAATTTCTAACTTTATGTTAAGTAACAGCCAACCTCGTGGCTATGTAAGAAAACTACAACAGATTACGTAGGTGATGCTTACTGCTCTCTTATACTGATTATTTACAGCAACATTGAATAAAATTTTGACAATGAAATGTCCTGAAATGATGGAAATGGGACTCGAACAATTAGATTCTATAACTGATTTTCTGATATCCTGTGAACAATTTCGTCTCCAACTGTCATATTACAATATGTTAGTAGTTGTCATGAAGGTAACGATGATGTAAACAGATGTATGATGAAATAAGTCGTAACTTTTTCACATATTTATAGTAATAAATCATTTCAAAATGAATGTCGTTTCTTAACTTCGGCGTTTTCTACGTTAAACGGATAACAGGTGAATGTTTCTTCTGATAAGAATGTAGTAATGTAGGTTTACATGTTGTTACGCCTATTTCACACAGCTTTATAAATGGATGCACATAGAAAAAAAAGAACCATTCCTACAAATATACACATTTATGTGTGTATGTATGGATATATATATATATATATATA
>NC_068992.1:14111078-14111777 GCF_001194135.2 Octopus bimaculoides
TATATATATATATATATATATATATATATCGTATAAAGCTGACCTGCGGCTAAACAACACATGCAAATAGATAGATGCACACGCACATACATACATACATACATACATGCGCACACATTCGTTACCACGGAATACGGTTTACTTTTTAGCTTATATACGTGACTATGTATGTTCATGTTTGCATATCCGTGTATATGCATACATTTGTAATGCATGCATCTATATAATATACAAACGTGTACAGGTGAATGTTATGAGAGTTTGTTGCACATTTCATTTCTTCATTACTATTTTGCCTCACAGAATAACTATTCCCTCGAAAGAGATACCATATATATTCGTTAATCCTACAGCATATTAGTACGGTAAATCTATTCTGATTTAATATCAGCCAACATGGAGAATATAAAAATTGGTTCCATTCTTATACATTGCGAAATTTTCATGTTAGAAAACGACATCACGTATTAAATTTGGAGTTTGAAATCCCTAACGATTTTTCACAATGTAATTTACAAGTATATTTGCTGCATTCTCTACCAATATTTTTCAACGATGAATGAGCGAGTGTAAGTGTGGTGTATGCGGTTTTGTATGTGTGTGTAACTATATATATATATACATACATACATATTTATATACATATATATATATATGTATATATATATATGTATATATACGTATATATATATTTATATA
>NC_068992.1:14112368-14112903 GCF_001194135.2 Octopus bimaculoides
TATATATATATATATATATATATACATATATATATATGTATGTATATATTATGTATACATATTTTTATATATATGTATATATGTTTGTGTGTATATATACACACACAAAAGACAATATGTTTTTGTAGCCTGTAATCTCATAAATGTAAGAGTAGAAAATACGTAATAAATAAGTTCTTTGTAAACACGGATTGAGTTTAAATATCACTAGTGAATAATAACAATAATAATAGTCTTAATAATAATAATAATAATAATAATAATAATAATAATAATAATAATAATAATAATAATAATAATAATAATAATAATAATAATAATAGCTCTTACACAATCATAACAATTGTGACTACGGTGATGATCGTTGTTGTTCTCATGCTCAGAAAAGCCAATATTGATTTGCTGCGTTACTAACATTACAAAACTTATTGTTGCATTATGATTTAACACCACACCCACTCACACACCCACATGTATATGTATATATATATGTATATGTATATATATATATATATATATATATATATATATATAT
>NC_068992.1:14113811-14114587 GCF_001194135.2 Octopus bimaculoides
ATATATATATATATATATATATATATATATACAATATTATATATCGACTAAGAAATTAAATACCGCATAATTTTGCTTGCTTCTATGTCATGTTTTATGATACGTATTATTAGCATATGAAATTTAAAAGTCTTTAGTTTAATACAAGTGAGTGTAATTTGGGAATAGTTCCATAGAGAGCAGGTCGGTATTTTCTGAGAATCATAGATAGCTAGTATTAATTTTGCGTAGAAAATCCGGCTTAAGTAATAACAGAATGGATCCAATTATTGTTACTGCATTACGCTCAATGTCGAGATAGATAGTTCTTTTACTAGGCCTTCTTTCGTCAATGCAGATCCCTCACAGCGGTATATGCCACTGCCGTGACGAATGATCAGTCTTCATCACGAGGAATGCATACAATCATACGTATATGCATGCATATTTATATTTATACACATACATATGACAATATAGCAACAATAATTGGAGCTTTTGTTTTTACGAGTAAGTGTCTAACTGTCAATTTTATATGCTGGTGTTTTCAGTAAAGAAATCAACCAGGTAAGTTGCATCTTACAAGCGCAATCCGATAGAGAAACAGTCAAAATATACAAGACATTTCTCAAGATCAAAATCAGAATAATTGGTTTTGTTATCTTTTCCTTTTTATCAATTTTCCAGCTCTGGGCTTTTCTGTCAACGTTAGAAACCAGCTCGTGTCTTGCAGGAAGATTCCATGTAATTGAAAATGGAACACAACTTATATATATATATATATATATATATATATA
>NC_068992.1:14115051-14116807 GCF_001194135.2 Octopus bimaculoides
ATATATATATATATATATATATATACACACACAAAATGGGAAAAGAACGCAAAACATCCAGACAGTTAGGTGATACAAAAAAGGGACACCAAAACATCATCCAGACAGATGATACAAAGAAAACAAGGACGGGTCATTCGGAGTTTTCTTTCATCAGTCGAGTTCCAGAATATCCTTGCAATTTCGGCTGGTTATACTCGAGAATGGCCAACCCCAAGGAAAAAGTAAGCTAAGAGCATCAGATTCCTTATGCGACCACAAGTTCCTTGGGTATTGAAAAGATTCAGAGAATATCCCAGCTGGAATGATTTTCTCTTTCATGATAGGTATCCCTGGTATGTGTGGGATCACTTGCTAAACAGGGCTCAATTAAAAGAAGGACGAAAAAAAACGTCGACCAAGGAAAAATTTGAACTCAAAACATACAGGAAAGGTAATAAATATACTAGAGATATTTTGTACAATTCATTGCCGATTCTGCCCGTTCAAAACACCAGGCACTACTTTTGCTCAAAATCTCGACACTAGTTATGTTATCTAAGAGTGAAACATTATAATAATTGATTTTTATACTTATGCTCTAGTGTCTCATATCTTATATGGCTATGCATATGCATTTGAAGATTTTTATTATGTAAATATATATGAACTCATACATAAACATACACAGAAATGCTATACATATATATATATATATATATATAATTACAAACAAGTTTCTGTACAATATATAACTATATACATATGTATGTAGATATATATACATAAATACATATATGTATGTGTGTGTGAGAGAGAGAGAGAGTGTGTGTGTGTGTATGGGTGTTATGCGTTCATATGTGTCTGAAGTGCTGGAGTTGGGACTAATAGATAAGTAGATAGATAAATATGGAGAGAACCGTAGAGAGATTGCTAGATAGATAAAAATGTTGTTAGGTTTTATATTACCTATAAAATAAGTTGATAAACTCTCAGGTGTATCTAGTAGCCGTAAAGCAATGGAGATTTTCTGTAATAAAATAGTACCAACGTCTGATTTGAGATATCAATAGCTGTATGCAGATATTGACTTGAAATGTCCTGTGAACTCTTTATAGCGTATTTTCAAATGGAGGAAAGGATAGTATGTTTTCGTTCCACTTCTTTGTCTGCTCCTCCTCCTTCTTTCGGTATCGCTGTCATCATCTTCGTCTTCCTTTTCCTTGTTTTATATCATATATCTTCCTGAAAACTCTTGTCGGAGAATTTTCGAATTATTTTTTCCCCAGTTTTATGATTCAAATATGTGACATACAAACTGTTTTTTAATACGTAATTAAATATATTCCTTCCTATATAATCATATGCGTCACCCTAAGATATATGGGGAGACATATATAAAGAGATAGAGAGTGGCTGATAGACAAATGTATACATGATAGAGAGAACCATATCTCTACTTGTATAATACCTACATATATAACACGTAAGCGTATATAAATATCTCCATATATTTTAAGCATAGACCTTATGTGTGTGTGTGTGTGTGTGTGTGTGTGTATTTATGCTTTTAACATAGATATACTGTGTGTGTGCTTGCATATAAAATATATATATATATATATATTTAAAAGTACATATATATGTATTTACGTATACATGTATATATGTTTGTATATTTATGTGTAAATATACATATATACATACGTATATTTGTCTATATATATATATACATATGTATATATGTATATATATATATATATATATATATATATAT
>NC_068992.1:14117147-14120586 GCF_001194135.2 Octopus bimaculoides
TATATATATATATATATATATATATATATATATATATATATATGCATATGTTTCCGGATTCAGTCCCGCTACGCGGCACCTCGGGTACGTGTCTTCTACAATAGCCTCAGGCCAAACAAAGCCTTGTGAGTAGATTTGGTTGAAAGAAACTGAAAGAAGCTCCAGGTTTATATGTATCTATGTGTGTTTGTCTTCCGCCACCGCTTGAAAACCGGCGTTGGTCTATTTATGTCCTTGTCACTTTGTGGTTCGGCAAAAGAAACCGATATAATATGTTACTAGGCTTTAAAATCGATCATTACTGGGGTCCATTAATTCGACTAAAAATCCTTCAATGTGGTGCTCCAGCATGACACCGACATTCACATCTGAGTTCTCCTTTGAATCAGCTAAGAATGATGTAGCATTTTCGCTAGTGCACCCGCTTATTTGTGTGCTTGTTTATCATCCACCAATTCCTTAACAAGAGTATGTCTCTAACATGGCTGTGACTGCAGAACAATCACTTCCTCTTTCTTTCAAGGTCAGAAGTACTTCACCCGTATCCCAACAATTATTAAAATTATTAATGTTTTATAAAGCTCAGATGAGGCTCACGATGAAATTTTGCTCTAAAATCTAGGACGCGTTGATGATGCACAAAATGACATTCATGAACATAGGAAGAATAGGCACACATATGTCACTGACATATAAAGTTGTCCGCAGCTACCACCCAACCATTGTTCTATAGGTACGCCGTCATTCCCCCACTCTCGTTCTCTCTCTCCCCCTCTCTCTTTCTCTCTATCCCTCTCTCTCTCTCTCTCTCTCTCTCTCTCTCTCTCTCTCTCTCTCTCTCTCTCTCTCTCTCTCTCTCTCTCTCTCTGCATTATTTTACTGCTATTCATTTCGTCTCTCCTCATTCCGTTATCCTTGAGAACATCATCCCCTCAGCTAATCCCATGGCATTTTCTCTCTAAATATTTTCTGCAAGCATTGACTCAAAGTTTCAAGAGAAACATTAATAACCTCGATGTCACCAATCTAGGAGGGTCTGCTGGTGCCAGGGGCATTGTCCCTCCAACCAGATTCAACAAGTAAAATAATATAAATTATGCATATCACTTTTTGGTTAATTACATAATTATTTCTTATTATGCTTAAATTAGGACATGTGAATCGATATTTATTAATTAGACTGGTTTTCCATAAAATTACGATCGATTTTATACTTCAAATATATTGAGTAAATTTAAATATAATGAATTTTGTTTATCGAAATAGTTAACTATGACCTATGTTTTGCACTTTTCTCAGTGATAAAATCAGGATATTTATGTCTGTTTTGATAGCCTTTTGCGCATTTGACCCAGTACTAAATCTTCTTTTTTTATGTTATTTATTTTTAACTTGTGAAAATGATTAAAAACTAGCGGGCAATTTGTCAAAGATCGATGATATATAGTAGCGAATGAAAATCGCATATCTTGGTAAACTATTTCAAACAGTTACTACTAAAATATTTGCGCTACGTGTAGCTTTCATTCAGTTACTATGCAGCCAGTTTCTGAAGCGTTCCGTTCTCATTATTGTAAATTCTGATCTAAAATTATTTGGAATACTAGATACCAGTGTTTCTTTCATACGGTGTTCCCTTTCGATTATTAACATCTCCAACTAATCGCTTACAATATCATTGGAACGTCCTTTAATATCTTTTAGACTCAAATATCTGAAGTGCCACTTTGGCAGCCTCGATCGTTTCCTCTGAATTGGTTTCTATGACAATCATTTTGGTTTCAAGTCATGGAAGTACGATGTTGTTGGTTGTTTCTTTTTCCTTCTTCAAAATGAAATCAGTTTAACAAGTGTTATGTCTCAACCTACTGCTATCTGGCACTTTCGGATGATCTCTACTCAACCGCTACTCGACCGCTACTCAACAGTTACTCAACTGTCACTCAACCCCTCTACCACGGCTAGACTACTTCTATTTATATGTCTTGGGCGACCTATTTCTTCGCTTGGGGGCGTCGACACAACAACAAGCAATATATGAAAACTGTTTAACTGAAATACTATAAAGAATAAAAAGTTTAGAAAGGTATAACAATCCACTATAGAACAAAAAATGGACTATATACCTGATGTAACTTGAAATATCATCGGACTATAGACAACCAAGTTACAACAGGTATATAGTCCATTTTTTGTTCTATAGTGCATTGTTATACCTTTATAAACTTTTTATTCTTTACAAACAATACACAATGCTTCAAGCGAACTACAATACTCTCTTGAAATACTATACTAATTTAATGAAAATGGCAAATGTCAGCCATTGTGAAAGTATATTGGTAAACACCCTGTTATAAGTTTGGCAGCACATCGACGCTGAGAGATCGAACAGATCAACGCAATAGATTGAAAAAAATCTACGTTGAAAGCTGTTTTAGCTGTGCCTGCCCCACTTTATTTTCAGAGACAGTCTACCTGGAATTATATTATCTACGGTATGTGTCCTTCCATTTTAACGACAGTTGTGTATGATAAGAAGCGTATTCTTGCAAGCAGCCTGTATGACCCTCACGACACTTCGCCATTGGTTAGGTACAACAGACACATTTTTTAATCACTACATTAAGTGTAGGGATTTAACTATTTACTTTTCCTGTAGGCGTTCCTAAATGATCTTTCTCCCTCCATTCCATTCCTATAAGTGGTCAAACAAATTTCTGGGAAACCCATAGATTTGGATAAAATCTGTCAGTCATTTTACGTTCAGGTAAATACTTTTGTACATGTATGTTCCTTATCATGATTACACCACAGACTACAAGCGGCATCTTCTCTGCCAGCTTTTTCGTGATAATTTTACGTACTACATTCAGCAGAGTGGTATTTCGATAAATGTCACAGATGCTCCGCTTCATCCTGCAGTCTTTGGCCACCAGTTCTACCATTCTCAGTTCTAACTCAGTAACGAATGTTCCTTTTCAAATGTCAGTGGCTATAACTGTCTGCCAAAATTTATAACAAGCCTGGTATAAACCTTTCAAAGAAAATTATGCAAATAAAAGGATTTGTTCGTTGTACAACCAGTCGTTACCATCAGTTTAGCACTCTGGCTTTTTATCTGGGGGGGGGGGACTCCAACACATCGAGGAAGGCATTAACTTCTACTATGGTTGGTGCCATTACTCACAAACACTTTGGTAAACTGTCACTGGACAACCAACCGTTATTGCCCATTAACACTGCATCTCAGCCACCCGAGGACACTGAATGGGTCTTGCAATCGCGTATCTGAAGAGCACGAAAATTAGTTGAGATAACAAAATTAGAGTGTTTCAAGAACTCTTTCAATGATTAACGAAATTTTTTGCAAATTTGCTGAGGATTTAGTCTTTTAACTTGAACCAAATACTTCACTGCTACAATATTTTATCGACCCAGG
>NC_068992.1:14121523-14122462 GCF_001194135.2 Octopus bimaculoides
TATATATATATATATATATATATATATATATATATATATATCAGTCAATTGCCTTATGAGCAATATAAAGCGTATAAACATAGTAAGTAGATTGTGTTTTCGATTTTGTTCCATACTTTATCAGCCAGTTCTTATACGAATCATATAGATATTATGTTTAACAGATTATGTTTTCGATGTCTTTCCATAGTCAAATTCTTACAGACGTTGTCTGGAACATAATGTCATTATAGATCGATATGATAATATATAATGAATATTCTCGGTTTTGTAACAAATATTTGACTAAAGGATGTCAGTTTAAATAGATCAGCTCATTTATTGTATTATTCATTTATCATATGCACTCTCTTAGTTAATTCTAAATGATATAACTATTTCTCTTCTATTATGCGAAGCAGAGAAAATTGCGAAATTATTAATTCAAGGCATGTAAATAAAAGTATAATGCATAAACGTCATTTAAACATACTCCTTCGTTAATTACATTTCAATATTGAAGTTTACATAATTGTATGAACATCATTAAACATTCATATATTATTACACTAAATTTAGTTATGGAGAAATTATGACTGGCAATTTAAGCAAACATATGCTGCCTTATAATAATGCCTAATAAGTTAAGGGAAATATGGAGCATATTTGCCAAATGGCGGTTAGCTGATGGAATAAAGAATAAACGACAGTATATGTTCGGTGTTTCCTTATTTATGATTGATATTGACTAACTATTTCTCTAGTCGAGGAGGTTCATGAGAAACGGTAATATATAGAAATCACAAATATGCTAGATGGGTCGAAGCGATTGTAGTGATCAATAATAATTCTCATACATTCTCTCTTTCGTCTCTCTCATATATTACATGTGTATGTGTGTGCGCGCAGGTGTATGCATGCATGTATATATATGTATATATATATGTATGTATATATATA
>NC_068992.1:14123004-14127228 GCF_001194135.2 Octopus bimaculoides
ATATATACTTGTTTGTATGTCTGTGTTTGTCTTCCCCCGACAACGCTTGACAACCGACGCTAAGTTACGGGGATGTACCTTACCGGTTCGGCAAAACAATTCGATAGAATAAGTACTAGGTTTACAAGGAATGAGTGTTGGGGTCGATTTGCGCGACTAAAGGCGGTGCTCCACCATGGCTGCAGTCAAGAATAAAAGAATGTATGCATGTATGTATGTATGTAAGTATGTATGTATGTATGTATGTATGTATGTATGTATGTATGTATGTATGTATGTATAAGTCTGTTGATACAAACAGGGAAATAGAACTCAAAATATGACAATATTCTTTTATTTGTTTCAGTCATTTGACTGCGCCCTTATTCTTTCCCTCGGTTGAAGAGAGTTGCAAATCACGAGTCTTAATTGGAAGACTATAATTTGAAACAATCACGCAAAGATCTGAAGAAATAAGAGGTTCTAATGAACTTGATAAAGATATCCAGGAAACTGGTAAAGAAATAATATTTCAAGACGGCACATTTGCTGAAAAACACAGAGTGTCTCTGATGGAAATGTAACAGCAGAAAAATAAAATTGCATCTGTAAGACATGCAAGTATAAATTTTAGAGAACCACTTGATAAAACACTCGAATAAAACCAAAAATATACAACAAAAGAAATTGGCAACTATGTAACAAAAGAAATCATACAAGAAATAAAACTTGATCTCATTGAATTAAATGAAACTATTTACGCATTTGTTAAGGCAATTGAAACCGGTTGTACGCCTCCGAAAACAAAGAAAACCAATAATAAATTAAATAATCTACGGAAAAGTTGTAACATCTAGTAAAGGAAGAAAAATGAAGAGAAAATATGGATTCGCACATGACTAGAACTGATATCACTAAAAGAAACACTGAAACAGGAAGTCCAAGAAAACTTTTTTACAAGCAAAATAAACTTTTCACATCCAATGCCAAAACATTTTAGAGAGAGAAATAGGAAAGGATAAAATAACCGTTGAAGACACTCAACCCCATGGAAGAAGTTAAAAACATTTGGAAGTAGCTTTGGAATAATCCTTTCTACTATAGGCTCATGGCCAGAAATTTGGTGGAGGGGGCTAGTCCATTATATCCTGAGAGGATGAAAGACAAAGTCGACGTCGGCGGAATTTGAACTCAGAACATAGCGACGGGTAAAATACCGCTAAGCACTTCAACCAGCATGCTAACGATTCAGCCAGCTCACCGCCTTAACAATAATGATAATTATGAATATTATAATTATTATTATTATTATTATTATTATTATCATCATCATTTTTTTTTATTATTATTGTTATTATTGTTATTATTATTATTATTATTATTATTATTATTATTATTATTATTATTATTATTATTATTATTATTATTATTATTATTCCGACAATACTTGCAAAGTTATTTGCTTCTTGTTATTACTTCGGACATATATCTTAATATGACACGCGAAATCAAGTAATTCGAAAAATAAAACGATCTGCCTCATTCAATTGACATCGTTGTTGTTCGCTTCTATAAATTATATTAATTGTTCGCATAGAACAAAAACAAAAGAATAATGATATACCTCATTAATAACTGGCCTCATCAACCATAGGTCAAAGATGACGTCCTTTGCTGAATCAATTAATATTACTTGGTCGTAAATTTCACAATCATTTAACAAGGCATAAGAAAATACAGACGTACGATCTGGTGCGTAAATATTATTTTCTTTTGACAAGGCATAAGGCCAAATTGTGTAGGAGATGGCTTATAGTCGATGAGTTATAGGAGAATTATTTCATTCCAATATATTGCTTATTCTTATTTTATCGCAGAAATGAAACATCAGGCTGAATATTATATTGAATTAAGATCTCGTAGATTATGAGTTGAATAATTTTGTAGATGTCTTGTTATGTGTTTCAATAGTTGCATTCTATTCCTCACACACACACACATACACACACACATACATCCTTCATCGAGAGCTTAAACGTCAGGAGCAAATTATCTGGGTATGTTATGTATGATATACTGGTGCCTTGTCTGGCTGCTAATTTTAACTGTCATCCATAACTTCAGGAAATAATTCCATAGTTAAGCACCGGCGCTTGAACAAGCTCTTCGAGATTGGACAACGTTTAGATGTGGATTTTATTTATTTTATCAGCCACCAAATCGAAATAGACCCATCCAAGAAATGCCAAAAGGCATTTGATATACTTGCATTTGTCTGTACTTTTTATATACATGTTCCTGGTCACTTGCAATTATTTCTCTTAATTTATTTTTGTTTAAATTGAACAGAGGCTGTGCGACAGCATGGCCGCAGTCAAATGACTGAAACAAGTAAAAGAATAAAAGAAAATCATTTAGGTTCTTAACCGGGTGTATGTGACAGCTGAGGGTCCATATTAGATTTTGGGTGGTGCACGCAACGAAATAGCAAATTTGGGATTTTTAATAGTATGTTAAGGGCCCCTGAAAACAGTTTTCTTTAAATGTATGTATTGGTATATGTCTTGCAAGAAACAGTTAGGGTTCTTTTTTCAACATTTTACATAATTCAACCTAAAACAAAATAGGTATTTTGAAAGAAGTTTCTATAAAACTAGTTTTTAAACATTGAATGGCTATGGGAATCCACCAGAACAAAATAGTAATCAAAGGGGTCTCTGGGTAAAAAATGGTTAAGAACTTCTAGGTGCTAGGCTATAAATGTGTAATACTTTTTTGCATGTGACTAAGTTCCATTGAATACTGGAGACGAGCAAGGAGAAAAATCCGTGCTGAAGATGTCTACAATTAATTTCATAAAGTTCTTGAAAATTCCTATATTTTATGGCATTGTCGTTTATATAACTCACCACTATGTAAAATTCCTTCTATCTAGGTTCCAAAATGCAACCTACATGTTCGAACACACATACATGTATAGATGCATGCATGCATGCATACATACATAATGCATACATACATACATACATACATACATACATACATACATACATACATACATGCATGCATACATACATACATACATACATACATACATACATACATGTATATGTGTCAGTAAGAATGTATGTGTGTGTATATATAGAGAGAGATAGAGGGGGAGTGAGGGAGAGAGAGAGGAAGGCGAGGGATGGAGAAAGAGAGATGTGTATGTGTATATGTGTATATTGATAGATAGACAGACAGATAAATAGAAAGAGATAGATAGATAGATAGATAGATAGATAGATAGATAGATAGATAGATAGATAGATAGATAGATAGATAGATAGATATTACAAAAATTGCTCCATCTCCTTTCAGCTATTCATATGATTTAGTCACATTCCTAAATGTAGAATACATTAATGGCCTAGGTAATACATACATATATATGATATATGGTTCCAGACATAAGAAATAATACCGTCCACAAACACAATCCGAAACTTTTCTTTTTTTGTGTACATAGACGGTAAACACACAATATGATACGGAAAAAGAATATTGTACTCTCCGGTGTTATTGTAACAAATGATGAAATTTTTATAATAATGTTATATTATTATTTTTTATTTCCTATTATTTATTTTTTATTAAACATAAATCTTTTGTTAATAAAATATGAAAAGTTGACGCTTGGTATATGAGCGCCAAATTTTAACATCTTGTGATCTACAACTATTTTCTTTGATGTCAATACGCAACAGACATTGTCCACCAACGTTGGAATATATTTTACAACGGAACTGTGTTCCTTGGGGCTGTGAAGGCTTTATAAGATGTGCATATAATACCTCTAACTCTATTTGCTTCTGTTGTATTTTGCCAAGATCCTTCGGGAAAAGAACTACAAATTAAAAAAATAACATGAAATAATATACTCTTTCATTTATTGTTTTTCATTATTTTTGCAAGATCTAATGGATGTACCTATACAATATGATGAAAGGAACGGTTATAAATAATTTCACAGCAGTAAATAAAGATTGCTTTCAATCCAGTTACAGATTTCCTTGTTACACTCCATCCGATTGGGTTTGCTTCTATATATGTTATAGCTTGCTAAAATATTGATTCTGTCATAAAGTGGTTTTTACTTTCTTTTGTTGCGGTAATGTTTGTGCTTCTCAGAGGCCAACATACGCACACATTTTACATGTATGTATATACACATATATTTAAACAGACATGTGTGTGTGGGGG
>NC_068992.1:14127238-14130385 GCF_001194135.2 Octopus bimaculoides
GGGGGGGGTCTGTGTGTCTGTGTGTCTGTGTCTGTGTGTCTGTGTTTGTGTGTCTGTGTCTGTATCTGTGTGTACGTATGTATGTATTTATATATGTATGTACGCATGTATGTATATACGTATGTATGTACATAGTATATATGTGTATATTTGTGTATATACATATATACATATATATATGTATGTATATATATATATATATATATATATATATATGTATATGTGTGTGTGTGTGTGTGTGTGTGTGTGTGTGTGTGTGTGTGTAGATAAATAGGTAGATAGATAGATAGATAGATAGATAGATAGATAGATAGATAGATTGATTGATTGATTGATTGATATACACATATCAATCTATCTATGTATGGATAGTAAGGGAGGGGGAGAATAAATATCATTCTTTTAACGTATCTGTGTACAATTTTGATATTACCGACGAGTCTGTAAACTTCCTCACTAAGATAAATATTTTTTTATAGATGTTGGTTTAATGGCGAACCTCCTTTCCTGAAGCTAACCAACATCAGTAGAGACTTGCGTTTATAAATATAAGTATATGTTTGTGTATGTGCATTTTTGTTTTTGTTTGTGTGATAATGTTTTAGCGAGATAGATTGAATCAAACAGAAATGGAATTTCATTAGAGTTTCAGTATGGTGCCTTTGACACAGTTTTCAACCTTCTATCAATGCATCACAGACCTAATACTGTAGCTATAAGGTTCATATATACTTTTGAAAGAAGAGAAGTTTCAACTAATTTCTAGGTTTTTTATATTTGTAGGAAAAGAGACGAAAACATTTAAGGAACATGCTTAACAATTATAATGGAACAGTCTGTGGTTAAAGTATATCGTTGGATGGCAATTCAGAATTCATCAGGTGAATTGTATTACAAATGGGAATTCATCAGAGGAATCGTATTACAAATAAGAATTAATCAAGGGAATTGTGTTACAAATGAACTCATTTGTCTCATATATGTAACACAGGATGGGGGGATTTTTAACCATAAGGTCTCAGTTTTAATCTCTTTAACTTTCGTTTCAACAATTTTCGATATATACTTTATTGAATCAGAATTTATTTACTAAGAAACAAAGAAACGAAAAGAAAAAAAGGGGAGAGGGAAGGGAGCAATGAGCCGCACACACCAGAACAAACACCCTGCTCAACCGCACCCCGCATTCATGGCCGTTCCCGCGGAAAATAGTCTTAAACACTTGTTGCAGCAGCCACTCAACCATGCGTGGCTCATTTCTCGTCAGTAATTGTGTGGCTTTTGTTTTCTTTTCTGAATTTTTAACATATTTTTGTTAGAGATGGAATATTTTTCAAATTGTGAGCATAATGATCGAATAAAAAAACAGTTTCTTTAGCATATAAATATGTGTGTGAGTCCCAGTGAGTGTTTTGTGCATGTATATGTGTAGGAGGACCGAAACAGACAGAGTTATGTTCGGTTTCTACACACCAGTGGACGCACGTAAAGAGAAATTCTGAGTAATAAATTACTAAATGATATTCTCTAAATGATTGTAGATATACATGTAAAACCGGACATTTTATCCATTCGGCCAATATACATACACAATAATATATATGGCTGTTTGTAAAAAGTTGAAATTTCAAACACATGATTCTTGGTCCAGTTCCACTGAGTGGCCCCTGGATTTACTGTCTTCTACTATAGAATCGGGCCGCCCAAATCTTTCAGTGGATTTGGTAAACGGAAACTGGCGGCAAAAAGAGACCGATGGAATAAGTACTAGGCTTACAAAGAATAAGTCCAGGGGTCGATTTTCTCGACTAAATGCGGTGCTCATGACTAGATAAATTGATGTTTTTTTGAAAATTCATTTTGGACATTGGCTATTTGGCTTCCGTGGAGAAAAACGAAAGCTGACATCCAGAAGAACGGGTTACAGGCAGTGGATAGTAACCGTATAGAGGTGAGGTGGCGAAATTCGATATAAGTTACAAAAAAGTCGTCATTAATTTTTTCGTAAAAGTTTAATATATTCGTGGATGGTCATGATAGCTAGATTTATTTCAGAAGAATTCAACTTCAAGAATAGAACTTAAGCCTATAGATGAAACTTGAGCTACTTATCATCTTTGTCGTACATGGAAAACACTTGATGTTTCAATTCTTCCCTATTTTCTTCAATAGACAATTGTTATAGCTCAAAACCTTTAATTTGCGTTAAATGCTTTATTGAGCACTTTCGGGAAGATTTTTCTCATTTTCGACGATTTACAATAGTATTTGTAGAATGCGCATGTCATCATCTTTAAGAGTTATGTATTCTTATAGTTAACTGGCACAACTAGAAAACTTTTTAATTTATTTCCTACTTCTGTGGCAACCGAGACAACGTAAAATGTCCACTAGAGAAAATTAGAATGAAAGACTTGTTCTGGGTTTGAACTTCCTATAAGATATAAATCATTTTTCGCATATTCAGCCTTTCCGCTTCTTCAGATAATAAAATTCCTGTTGTTTTATTTAAACTAAGACAATACATATTGGAAATAACAGAATTGTTGAAAGTAATGGCTATCTAAGAGCAAATCTCATCAATTTATAGCAAGTTTTGCTGAAACCTATAACTGTTTCGTCTATACTTTATATTTTTTACATGTTTTAATTTTTGGTTTTATACATATATATACATATGCATATATGTATATATATATATATATGTATGTGTGTATATACATATATATAAATATATATGTATATATATATATGTATATATATATATATGTATGTATATATGTGTATATATGAATATATATATATATACACACACACACACACACACACACATATATATATATATATATATATTTAGACAAATAGGTATAGACAGATATAGATATATATGGAGAGAGAGAAAGAGAGATGTAGACATGGATATATATTTATATATGTAGATATACTTATATATACTAAGCATATACACTTATATATAGTGAGATATATAAATATAGATACGTATATATGTATATATATATTAATATATACATACGCACATATATATACATATACTCAAATTATATAGACATAAATACATAATACATATATACATATATATATATATATATGCATATATATATATATATATATATATATATATATATA
>NC_068992.1:14130604-14133021 GCF_001194135.2 Octopus bimaculoides
TTATGTCCGACTGTAATTTGTTCTACGAAATGTATGGAGAAAAATGGCCGATTCAGCAAAGAAAAACGAAACAAAAAAAATGAAAGACAAAATTTAGGTAAAAAAAAACCATAATGAAAATAGAGAGAAATAACAGGAAATATATGGGATGAAATAAAAGCCTTGGAATTTACAAGAAAGATGTTTCTGGCAGTATGCCATTCACATATCGGTTATGGAATCTATTTCTACTTGTAGAATTATAGGTCTTTCTCTTGTCATTTCTTGTTTTCGTTGCCTCCGTTCGCCGTTTCTCCTTCTTCCCTGATACGCATACTCTTTCTCTCTTTCTCTCTTTCTCTCTTTCAATTTCTGTCTCTTACTTTCTCTTTCTCTTTATTTCTCTCTCTTTCTCTCTCCACCTGTCCCTCCCTCTCTCTCTCTCTGTCTCTTTCTTGCTTTCTGTCTGTTGCTCCGTGTTTCTAGTTAGTATTTTTCTCTCTTGCTTTCTAAGTGTTGATGTGGGTACGTGAATACATACACACAAAACACAGACGTTGCACATACATCACATAGATGCATATTTATATTTAGTGCGAGATTGCTAGAGTGAAAGAAGCGGGAATGTGAGAGAAAGGAGAATAACAGAATAATAGAATAAAAAGAAAATACTCGGAATGGACAAGACCTGTTGACTGTCCCAATATATATGTCTGTGCGTGTGTATGCGTGTCTGTGATTGTAAGCGGATGTGTGCATGTGTGTACATGCGTGCCTGTGTGTATGCATGTGCATATGTATGTATGCATGTGTGTACACATACATGCATATATATATATATATATATATATATATATATATATATATATATATATATATATATATATATATATATATATATATATATATACTTACTATTTAATAAACTCAAGATTAAATGAGGGCTGTTATAAGTTTCATGCTCGGGTAGTAGATTAATCGGTCTTGCTTGCATAGTGTGGCGTGTTCTGTCTTGTAATCATTAAGACTCAAAATATGCATCGCAATTCCTAAAGAAATAATCAAAGATAAAACGCAAAAGAACGGGGAAAATTAAAAGAAAATCGGGAAAATGATGGAAATGGAGGTATGAGTCCTGTCACTTTGATCTGTTAGAAGGGGATTACTGGCAACTTTGTATATGAATTAACAACTGTTGATCGGAGTTATACTGCTGGGATACTCAAATTCGTTCATATATACCTGTCGTATATATATATATATATATATATATATATATACGACAGTTTTCTTTCAGTTTCCATAAATCAAATCCACTCACAAGGCTGTAGTTGAAGACACTTGCCCTAGGTGCTATGCAGTAGGTCTGAACCCAGAATCATGCGATTGGGAAGCAAGCCTCTTACCACACAGCCACATATATACATATAAATGTGGGGTGTGGGAGTAAAAGAAGAAAACAGAAGGAAAAGAATTTCCTATTCAGGTCAATAAGTTAGCTGTCAGTAAACATATATATATATATATGTATGTATGTATGTATGGATGGATGGATGGATGGATGGATGGATGGATGTATGTATGTTTTCATGTTTGTATTCAAGTATGTGTTTATAAATGTGCGTGGTATGATGTTGACCAAAAGAAACAAAGAGAGAGAGAGTGGGGAGTGAAAACAGAAAGACAAACCTCATAAAAACACAAACACCTACACGAAAATAGCTTCCTGAAACGATAAACCACTACTCCTGAACAATATATGTGAGCGTGTATGTGTGTGCGTATGTGTGTGTGCGCGTATGTGCGTATGCGTGTATGTGTGTGCACATTTATGCGTGTGTATCTATATCTGTGTGTCTGCGCGTGTATGTGCGCGTGCGTGTGTATGTGTGTGTGCGTGTGTATGTGTGTCTGTACACGTGTTTGTGGATGTGTGCGTGTATGTAGATGTGGATGTGTGTGGGTGTATGTAGATATGTGGTGGTGGTGGTGGTGGTGGTGGTATGTGCTGTACAGATTTTTTTTTTTTTCATCAAGACAACTTTACATTTGTTCTTGTTATTGTGCTTGCTGTGGTTTTATATCTCAGGACCACAGTGTCTCTGAATGAAATTTTAGTCGATATTGATTTTCAAACACCATTTTTCTTTTTCTAAATCGTGATGGTAATGGGATGACATCGTATTAAATATATCGGAGCCAACGAATGACAGTAGGACGGTTTAAATAAAAACGAACAGTGATCTGGTTGCTTGATGTTATATAGATTTAAATGCATGCGGGTATTAGACAGAAGCGCCTCATTAACAATTGTCTATAAGCTAATTAACATGAAAGCGTATGCTAAATTTTATGGATGCGTATATATATATGTGTGTGTATGTGTGTGTGTGTGTGTGTGTGTGTGTGTGTGTGTGTGTGTGTGTGTGTGTGTGTGT
>NC_068992.1:14133258-14135551 GCF_001194135.2 Octopus bimaculoides
TATAATCATAAATATATAGGGATTAGCAGTATCCTGCTTCTCCAACATACTGAGAATTCTGAAATAGCAGCCAAAGAACTACTGATTCCAAAACTACAAATTTTTCATACTGAGCTACCCGGCAAAATTGTTAATTATTAATTTTATTTACTAATTGACGATTCCCTGCCCTGTATATCTATATATATATATGTATATATATGAATACCTGCACAAACACCGGTATATTCATACACACCCACGCATGTATCTGCATGTATGATTGTATGTTATGTATCTATCGTCTGTGTATCTCCGCAACTACACTTGCATATATACAGGTGCAAATACGTTTTATATATGAGCATACACGCGCGTGCAGAGACACGTGGCTTACGGGTTCGGGTGTTACATTTCTGATCGTAAGGTTGTGGTTACGATGTTTACGGTGATGCGTTGCGTACTTAAGAGAACTACTTCATTTTCGTTGCTTCGGTTCACTCGCCTCGTAAAAATGAGTAATCCCGCGCGACGTATCGTCGTCCTGTCCATAGAATCCGGGTAACCGACCATATGAGCCTGTGATTCGAGAAAGACCTTTGATCCTTTCATCAATATATACAGAGATGACCAGAAGTGACCCGACAGTATCAAAATTCCATAAATACTATCTGTAATTCTGTATTGACTCAAATGGAAAAACATGTCGCTTAAGAAGGACTTCAGTTTGAACAATTTTCATCATTTTTATATTTAGATAGTTTTATCAAATTCATTCAGTTGTTAAACATAAATAAATCTTGGAATTAAATGGTTTTGATTTACTGTCAGATGATCTAGCCAACCCTGTATGTGTTCGTATTTGAATGTTTCTCTTTGTACGAATGTCCCAATGTTGAAATGAATAAATATTTCTTCATATTTTGACGTATCCACATACATATTTACGCATACAGGTTACATACATAAACATAGATACATGTATATGTCTGCTTCATACATCTAGAGCTCCTACATTCATATGCAGATAGAGACATACAGACAGACAGACAGACAGACAGACAGACAGACAGACAGATACATTGAGAGAGAAACGCATGCGTTGTGCTTCCTACATGATTCCGCGTTCAGTCCTACTTCCTGGCACTTTGGGTAAGTGTTTTCTACTATATATATCCTCGGACCGACCAAAGCCTTGTGAGTGGATTTGGTAGACGGAAACTGAAAGAAGCTAGTCATATATACATATACGTGTGTGTGTGTGTGTGTATTATTGTTGTGTTTGTAACCTACCACTCGCTTGATAACTGGAGTTGGCGTGTTTAAGTCCCTGTAACTTAACGGTTTGGGATGGTAGAAAGAGAAAGATAGAATTAATACCAAATGTAAAAAACATTGGGGTCAATTTGTTCGCCTAAACCCTTCAATGCGATGCCGCAGCATGGTAGCAGTCTATTGACTGAAACACTACATAGATAGATAGATAGATAGATAGATAGATAGATAGATAGATAGATAGATAGATAGATAGATAGATAGATGTACATATATGTATATATAAACATATATATGTATATATATGTATATATACACATACACACACATACAATGCTCTATTTATAAACATAGATAGATAAGCAGAAAAAATAGCTACCTACCTACCTACCTACCTAGATAGATAGATAGATAGATAGATAGATAGATAGATATATGCATACATACATACATACATACATACAAGCATACATACACGCATGCATACATACATACACACACTTACACACGTATATACATACATACATTCATACCTACATACGTACATACATACATTCATACATGCATGCACACATCAGTGTTAGTGAATATGAGTAGCTGTTTTTGCTTGTGTAAGCGTGGTTGTATGTACGTATGAAAGTATGTCTGCATACATGTGTCTGTATATGCATACATGGTGAGAGAAGCGCTACAGATAGGAAGCAGCGTGTCTCAGAAAATGATTTGAAGAGAACTATCTTAATCAGACAAAATCAGACAAAATCATAGAAAATCAGGGAAAATCGGTCAAATCAGATGAAGCCATTATTCTTGCTGGCACCAGTCAAACGATACGTCAACAACTACAATCGCAAAGATAGTCAAGAGAAAACTTTCAACACGGACACTTTGGAATGCAAGCCATCTATCAATACTGGCTAATAATACTACAGAAGGAAAAACAGTAAAAATAGATTTAAACAACACACGTATTTATTGCTTAGCAACTGTTTTGTCCCGAGCTCTGGATATTGGCATGTTTTGTTTTGTTATTGTTTTG
>NC_068992.1:14135694-14141016 GCF_001194135.2 Octopus bimaculoides
CTGTTTTGTCCCGAGCTCTGGATATTGGCATGTTTTGTTTTGTTATTGTTTTGCTTTGCGTTTTGATATTTATATTGTTTTTTTTGTTTTTGTTTTACTTGTTCGTGTATTTTTTTTTCTTTTTGGGGAGGAGGAAAGGGTCATAATATGTTCAAGTATTTATATATATTCGTGTTTGTTATTCACATCTCTTATCGTTTTTTATTTATCGTTAGCGACAGACAGACAGACAGACAGACAGTTAGATAGATAGATAGATAGATAGATAGATAGATAGATAGATAGATAGATAGATAGAATGAATCACACGATACAACAGTTTTGTATTGCAGACCTAACTAATCGAAGTTCTTTGTTTTATCATTTCACTGTGCTGTTTTGTAAAACCTGATATCTTTTGAATACGCAAATTAAACCGGTGCATTTAACCATAAAATAAAATAAAAACAAGAGATAAGTTATCGTTAATGATATGTCTTCCAACAATACATGATACAGCTTAATTAGTGTTTGAGAGGCATGTTTCGCTAACAATGCGCAATATATATAAATATAACTTATAAAACATTACAGACTTTGTATAAATCTATCGAGAGAATGTGCAAGAAGACTAAACTTAAGATATACGGTGAAAATGAAAAAAAAAAATGGTGATTTATATCGCGTAGCAAGAGCTCCCTCCGCTACAACGCTGAATTATATAGTTTTATATAAGATCTAAATGATCCGCTTGTAGATACTGCAGTGCTTTTGCGGCTGGTGAGTGTGCTAAAATAATACTCTGTGTAATTGAAATTTAGTCAGCCGTAAGAACAATATTTCTCATTCACCTTGTTTGGCAGATACATAGACGACACGAACAGAAAATTTTCTTAGACGGTGCCTGTGATCCAACGCAAGCAATGGCACATTCGACTTAGTAATATATTTTATATCTTACGTCATGAATTTTTCCTTTTATCTTTTAATTGTTTCAGTCACTAAACTGTGGTCATGCTGGGGCACCGCCTTGAAGAATTGTAGTCAAACGAATCGACTCCAGTATTCATTAATTCTACCAGTCTATTTTGTCGACCGGGATATAAACACAAAAACACCGGTTGTCAAGTGATGGTCAGGGGCAAAGACGCACACACATATATGCACAAATATATGTATGTATACAACAGGCTTCTTCCAGTTTCCGTTTACCAAATCCACTCACAAGGCTTTGGTCAGCCCCAAGCTTTAGTAGAAGACACTTGCCCAAAGTACCACGCAGTGGGACTGAACCCGGAACCATATCGTTGGGAAGCAAGCTTCTAGCAACACAGCCACACTTGAGCCTAAAGCATAGAATACAGCATAGTTTATTTAAATCTTATTTTGTTATTACTGTTGTTCCTATTAATATTGCAGTGGAGGCGCAATGGCTCAGTGGTTAGGGCAGTGGACTCGCACTCATAGGATTGCGGTTTCGATTCCCAGATGGCGAACCCCGCTGTACTCTTTCACCACAACTTTCTCTCACTCTTACTTCCTGTTTCTGATGTGCCTGTAATTCAAAGGGTCAGCTTTGTCACACTGTGTCACGCTGAATATCCTCGAGAACTACGTTAAGAGTACACGTGTCTGTGGAGTGCTCAGCCACTTGCACGTTAATTTCACGAGCAAGCTGTTCCGTTGATCGGATCAACTGGAACCCTCGACGTCGTAAGCGACGGAGTGCCAACATTAATATTGCTATTGTTACTGTAACTGCTTCAGTTGTTGTATCTATTATGTATTTATGCGCTTCAGGATATGCTTCAAATTCATTATGCAACCATAATATGAATGAGTGCTCCGCAGTTATTTGCAGCTTAATTGGATTGAACACACCAAAGCCTGATAGACTTTTCCATCACCACTTCACTTTTGCCTAGATTGAAGGTACCCCTATTCGGAACTGTTTTGCAGAAAGTCTACTTGTTTATGTAAGATCTATACGGTAAAAAATTGAAGTTATGTCCTGATCACCAGTTAATTACATATCAGTTAGAGATATGCAGTTAGGAGAGATGGCTGAATCGTTAACACGCCAGGCAAAATGCTTAGCAGCATTTCGTTCATCTTTACATTCTGAGTTCAAATTCCCTCAAAGTCAACTTTGCCTTTCCTCTTTTGGGATCGATAAAATAAGTACCAGACATGTACTGGAATCGATATAATCGACTTATCCCAACCCTTGAAATTTCAGCCCTTTTGCCAAGACTTCAAACGAATTATATAGAGAGACTAGTATTTACAACGATGAACCGCACCTCAAAGCTACTAAAATTAACAGCTTAATATTTCTCAAAATTCAGATTGCTGTTTTAACAATTGAATGAGGCAATTTACATTAAATACACATTAAACAGCTTCTTAACGAGGAGTGCCGTGGTTGATACGCTGAGCAATTACGAATAAGGAGGCTCCAAGCAAACAGTTTTTACTTTATTTGGTAAAACTGTTGTCGCCTCAGAACTGGAAAAATTGGAATAATTTGATTTGTTTTGGATACTTTTAACTTAAACATTAACTGGTATTCCACCGGCCAAAGATGACGAGGGTTTTTCAGTTGATCCGATCAACGGAAGAGCTTCCAAATGGAATTAAGGTGGAAGTCGTTGAACACTGCATAAACAAGCTTACACTTAAAGTAGTTCTTAGGGAAGGAGATTCAGCTTGGCTCAGAATGTGACAAGATGGACCCTTTGAAATACAGGTACTGTTCGTTTTTGCCAGCTACGTGAAATAAAACAACGTGCAGTAAAATTTCTTGCTCAAGGATAGAACGACTACCCTAACCAATAAGCCACGCGCCTCCACTTAAGCATCAAACGGTATGCATATAACTAGGTGTTTTATGAAAGAGGGGAGAAGGGATACGACAGTGAGGGGGGGGGGAGATACAAACTAGCGGAAGAGGAAGAGGGGAGAGGAAGGAATGAAACTAGTGAAATCAAAATTAGATAATTACATCGCTTGTGATTTCATCGTACTGTAATTGCATTTGGAATCGATTAATTAACATGATAAATACATCTTCAGCGTCATACTCTTTATGCGTAGAGCAAATATATCACTAAATAGTTGAAGTTGATTTTGTGGAGGAATGACATGTCATTTTATTAACAATTGAAAGGAGAAGATTCAGAGACAAAATGTTATTAATATCAAATTTGTGTGTGTGTGTGTGTGTGTGTGTGTGTGTGTGCGTGCGTGCATGTATGTATGTATGTATGTATGTATGTATGCATGTATGTATGTGTGTATGTATGTATGTATGCGTATGTATGTATGTGTGTGTATGTATGTATGTATGTGTGTGTGTGTGTGTGTGTGTATGTATGTATGTATGTATGTGAAGATGAAAAACAAGGAAATTTTGATTTTGATTATGAAAATAGAATCACAAAAATGCAGCAAAGAGCTAACAATATTTAAAATTGAGGAAAGAAAAAAAAAACCATTCTAGAAATTATGAGAAGCGCCTCTTAAATTATCTAGTTTCCACAATTTTTATATCCATTGCCAATGCATTGAATTCTAGGTGCACTGTCTTTGTGCATCTCTTTTACAATGTGGAATTTCTGCACCAGCCTTATATTTTGTTTTTATTTTGTTTTTATTTTGTTTTTATTTTAACTTTGTTTTCTTCCTTCTGATTATAACTTTCATTGTTCCATTTTCGAGATTTCTAAGGCTTTTCAAATGATAAAATGTATGTTTTCGTCTTTAAATAATGAGTAATGCTATACTTACTCTGCGGACTAAAAACAGGACGATGATTTTGCCAATCAAATGTTCGGCATGGTGTTCAATTTATCGTCCAGATGCTGACTCGTCTTGAATTTACCTTGAAATCAGATAACCAACCGATAAAATTGCCACCCATATATTTGCTGCGATATAAATTACCCGCGGAAAATTAATGCAGGTGAAATTTTTGCAGGTCAAGTGATAGTATATTGTACTGTCTTTCTATTCCGCACCATCTCCAGATTTAGACATGATGCACTGAGCTATATAAAGCCTCAAAGTTCCGTATAAATTTCTTTTTCACCGAAGCTCTCTTAAGAACTTGAAATAGGTATGGTTTTGAATTATTCCGCGATGCTTGGGATTTCTGAGGCCTTAGGTTGTTGCTTATTCTTTAACTAATACCTTCATCCAAAACTGTCTCTCACAACCACTTTTTTTCAATTTTTTGTTTTTCTATCATTTTTGATTTATACACTAACTCTTCTGACATTCTAGATTTATAAATACATAACCGAGATGCAAAATTCGATTTTATATGTTTTAGAGAAGAGGGGAATATATTTACTTGAATTTTTAATAAGTTACTTTCCCGTTGAGGTAGACTTTCAATTATTACTTTACAAAGAGAACAGTGCTTGATATTGTGATTAACCTAAAGGAGCGATACCGTTTTCCTCTGTAAAAAATTGTCGTCTGCTTAGAATTGGAAGGGCGACAATATTTCGGCGGGAGGTAAGTTATTTTTACATAATTTAATATTAAATGAGATGAAGGCGTCGAGCTGGCAGAATCGTTAGCACGCCAGACGAAATGTTTAGCGGCATTTCGTCTGTCCTTACGTTCTGAAATCAAATGCCGATGAAGTCGACTTTGCCTTTCACCATTTCAGGGACGATAAAATAAATATCATTTAAACACTGGGGTCTATGTAACCGACTTCACCCGTTCTTCGAAATTGCTGGCCCTGTGCCAAAATTTGAAACCAATATTAGATGTGGTATACACATGAGTGGGTGTCACTGTGAGAAAGAGGACCTGAAAAGAAATGATATATAGGAATAATACAGAAGAGGAGGAGGTTTGGTAGAGGAGAGTGTAATGCTTTGAGAGCGTGACATAAAGAAATAGAGTGAATCAGAAACGGGGAGAGAGCGGGGTTGAGAAATGAGTAAAGAAATGAAAGGAAATGAATACCAAAGTAGAGTATAGGAAGAAATGAGAGTGAAAGCTTGAAGGGAAATGAAAGACCCTATAGAAACAACAACAAAAACAGGAGAAAGAAATAGAGCATGGTTTCACATTTTGTTGTGTCACTTCGGTAGATCGATCAAAGTCTTTTAGCAATAAAATGATACTGAAAAATGTTTATTTATAATTTTGCTAGAATTGTGTGCTTTATATATATTTTTAATACAATGTTTACAGTTTTATATTATGTGAAAACATTTATGTTTGTGTGTGCATTTGTTTTTGTGTATGTATTAACATTGATATACATATACATATATACATATACACTTATATATATATATATATATATATATATATATATAT
>NC_068992.1:14141155-14143054 GCF_001194135.2 Octopus bimaculoides
GGTAAAAAGTAAGCACCGCAACGTTTTGAAACGTGAAATTCTTCTCAATATATTTCAACAATGCGGAAATTTTATTCATCAAAGTATGTACCATTACAATCAACACACTTTTGCCAACGAGTTACAAGTTAGTTTATTCCGGTAACATAAAAATCTGGAGTTCCGGAGCTGATGAACTCTTCCAACGCACTTTCATCATCGGTTGGCTTTTTTAACTCCTTCACTCGCAGGAAACCATCAAGATGCTTGAAAAAGTGGTAGTCGGCTGGAGAAAGGTCTGAGTAATAAGCTGAGTGAGGAAGAACTTCGTAGCCAAGTTCCCTCAAATTGTGGAGCGTCGTTAGGGAAACGTGTAGTCGAGCATTGTCCTGAAGAATGATTGGCTTTCTTCTGTTGGCGGACGGAGGAGTAGCAGTTTTTCGTTTGTTTTGGCAATTTCATGGCAATATGTTTCTGCAGTAATGGTTTTTCCGTGTTTTAAGACGTTATAGTGTATGAGACCAGCAGTACACCAACAAACAGTCACCATAATCTTTTTTTTGAAGACTTTGGTTTTAGGAAAGGCTTTCAGCACTTCATTTTGGTCCAACCACTGCGAAGACGTTTTTCTTTTATTATTGTACAGAATCCACTTTTCATCGCACGTTACAATACCGTCGAGAATCAGTCTGGTTACAGAGAAGCGACGAGAAGATTTTATATCTGCGCATTTTCTGATTTTCATTCATTTCGTATGGTCGAGCATTTTTGATTTTGCGATCGCATGCAAATGTTTGCAGGCAGTTTTCTAGATAACTTTTACCATTTTACCATAGTTCTTTTACCATTTCTCGAGTGGTTTTACGTGGATCTTTCTCAATGACAGTCTTTAATTGGTCGTCATCGATGACAGATGGGCGTCGACTACGCTTACAATCTTCAAGACTCAGGCCTTCGCTGCGAAATCGTTTCAACCATTTTCGTACTGACCACTCACTGGTCCTTTCCTCGCCAAACGTTTCGTTGATATTGCGGGCAGTTTCAGCTGTTTTACGTCATTTTTTGAAGTTGAATAGCAAAATTGCTTGAATATCACGCTTTAACAGTTTCATTTCAGATGACTGTAACAACAGGGAAAAAAAATTAATGTTAATTCATTGATGGATTTGGGCAAGTCTATGTCCATATTATCAGACAATTGCAAAAAGATATTTCTAAAAAAATTCAAAACACTGCAAAATCCCGTACAAATTCTTTATGGTTCAAAACGTCGCATACTTTTTACTCAACCATATATATATATATATATATATATATACAAAGAGAGAGAGTTTTATACATAAATACTCACACACATGCATACATACACACAAACACACACAAACACACACACACACGCATATATATATATATATACACACACACACATACACACATATATATATATAACACCTACCTTACGACATACACATACACACACGTATACACACATACACGCACACATGTATGTATTGATGTATGTATGCCATTATTCAGTTTTATTTCAAGATTTCTTGCCAATAAAGAAAGAGCCGGTCTTTAACCTAGATCGAAGACTCCGTCATTAGAATTTCAACAAAATCAACAGGGTATTTTCGTATGTATGTTATCAATCAGTTTCATTTCTGTATTTCTTGTCCATAGAGAAAGAGCCGGACTCTAACATAGATTCAAGGCTCCTTCATTGGAACTTTTATCAGCATCATCTAGGTATTTGTGCATATGTGTGTGTGTGCAGTATTTGGTGTTAGTGTATGCGCAGATTTGTATGTTTGTTTTATGGATGCGTTTTTATGTCTAGATGCATGCATATGTATTTATGTGCTAAATTTTTGGAAAGTTTTACATATCTTTACAGTTCCATTGATGGCTTGAATCTGT
>NC_068992.1:14143353-14146078 GCF_001194135.2 Octopus bimaculoides
GTAGCTCGGCGTAGTTGTTCTCTTTTTCTCTAATCTTTAGTGGGATGTTGACATCCGCAGGACAGCATGTATGTATGTATGTATGTATGTATGTATGTATGTATGTATGTATGTATACGTGCAGATTTGTATGTTTTGTTTTATGCCTGTCTTCTCATACATATACTTGAATATCTAGACATGCTCATATATACTTAAACGATAAACTTTATGTATGTGTGTGTATGTATGTATGTATGTATGTATGTATGTATGCATGTATGTATGTATGTATGTATGTATGCATGCATGTATGTATGTATGTATGTATGTATGTACGTACGTACGTATTTATGTATATCGTTATGATTTACCATGAAAACTTCGTGAACTGAAATCCAATATACAACATTAGATAGTCGTATGTTAAGTAACATTAGTAAGAAATTAAATGGCTTCAAAATTAAGCAAATTTTCAACAATAAATACAAATCAGCGTTAGGCTACAACACGTGAACAATCAACAGATAATTAATATAATATACAAATTTCGTTTCAAAAACGTAAGTTGTCATCTTAATATGATTACACACCAAATTGTACAGAAAATAATTCTCCGGCTAACTGGATGTTCATACACCGACAGTAATAGCAAGCTATTAATGTGTGTAACATCAGGCATTATTACAACTAAATCTGTCCAGAAAACGCCTACAGAGCAGTGCAATTAGCTTCTATAGAATACCCCCAATAAAGAATATAACAATCCTGAAAATCTCACTCCGAAACGCCAGCTTTAATTCGAAATGTAACTAACCCATCATTTGAAAGAACGCCAACATTCAGAAAATAGTACCAGATCTAATCAGCCATTGAGAAACGAAAACCGCAAAATAGCACAACAAACCTATACTTCTTTACAGTTCAAGGATTTCGGTGCGGACGTTGTAATCGATTAAATCAAGTCTGTGACATAACTGGTTACTTATTTTATTGACAGCAGAATGATGAAAGGCAAAAATCGATCTCAATTATTGTATTTGAGCTCAGACCTTAAGGAGACGTAACTAAATACCACAATATATTTTGATCGACGCTCTAACGACTCTAACACTAACTCTCTTCAAATCACGCCCTGGTCGATATTTTTTCTTTTTCTCCTCTTTCAATCAATAAAGTAAATACTGGTCAAATGGTGCGGTCGATTTGATCAACTGGTCTCGTTTTGTCAAATGTGTAATCGTGTCTAGATGCTGGAAATCAAAACAAAAATCATTTTATTCGAGAAAATTAGCTGTTTTGGAGAACAGTAGTCGTAGAGACATAAAAAGATAGCATAACAGATTAATAAAATTATATATATATATATATATATATATATATATATATATATATATATATATATATATATATATATATACATATATTATATATATATATTATATATTGTTTTCTGCTCAAGGCACAAAGCCCGAAACTTTTGGAGAGGGCATCAGTCGATTAGATCGACCTCAGTACGCGACTGGTACTTAATGTATCGATCCCGAGAAGGTGAAAGGCAAAGTCGACCTCGGCGGAATTTGAACATAGACCGTAAAGACAGGCGAAATACTGCTAAGCATTTCTCCCAGCGTGCCACATTGTATTATTTTTTTCCTTTCTTCTGAGCAGAATCGGTTACAAAACTCCCAATGTTTCGCTGTCGTCTGATGTTTCACGCATGCGTAGAATTGTAATGAAATAGCAGACGTAAAAAAATATCATCGCACTACCAGAAAACCCAATATGCAAGCAACAATAGGTAAACGACATTACTTCTGAAGAAACTTCTCCGCTTTCCCAAAAGCTAAAAGTGAAACATTGGGACTTTGTAGCTTTTTGAAAGTGGTGAGATGATGGGTGGATGTTGGGGAAGGAGATTTTAGTGTTTCTTTAAGAGAAAACAAAGAAAATTCTTAAAGATTCGTGCTCTTTGTTGTTTTCTCCGTGGATTACATAAAAAAGAAATTTCAGCCTTGATAATGAAGCCGTGAAGAAGCCATGTGCGCATATTTGTAGGCCCCATACGCTGGAGAAACATGCATGAAAATGTACACATAAATATTGTATTGAAATAAGTTATCTTTGTAGACCATGATTGTAATTATCTAAATAACTGATAGAAAATGTGTAAAAAAATTAAATTAAATTCAGGTTTAGTCATATATCGATGGAGTTAGTGAAGTTATAACATTTTGACAACATAGTGTCACCATACATTATAATGAGAATTTGAAAAAGAGAGATAATGCCACTCTGTCAGCGGAAGCAATGAAGTGGTGCGTGAGACGCAGCCTGCCAAATTAAGTTTAAAAAAACTTATTTAGATTTATTTACCATCCAAAAGTGGCATACCTTCAGAAGTAGCCCCTAGCTGATTGTATTTCTTCATAGCATATAAAGAAACGGACGTCTTTAAATGAACTTTTTGGGGTTGTGGCTTATTTTAATACAATATTTATGTGTACATTTTTATAACTTTTTGTCTGGCGCGATCACCCCTACATAGCTGTTGGAGGCTTAACAATCATGGGGGAAATCCAAATTTGGAAGTATTGTTCAAGCTTGTCTTCTCCATGTGCAGGTCCTCTTGTTATTGTGATTGTTAATGTTCGATTATATATATATATATATATATACATATATATATATATATATGTGTGTGTGTGTGTGTGTGTGTGTGTGTATATATATACATGTATATATA
>NC_068992.1:14146189-14148345 GCF_001194135.2 Octopus bimaculoides
ATATATATATATATATATATATATATATATATATATATATATATATATATATATATACAGAGGGAGAGAGAGAGAAAGGGAGGGACAGACAGACAGTCTACATCTCAATGGGATTGTTGTTGAACCTCTGTCACTCAGATTGTGAATTCTATTCTCAGCCTAGCCAAACCGACTTCACATTTCATCCTTCAGGTCTCAAGAAATTGTTACCAGTCATTCGCTGGGGTTCGATCATACAGATTAATATACTGCATCACCACATTGTTGTGACCTTATGGCATTTTGAGAAAACATTACCGCTTAAACAGACAATAGGTAATTGCCTGTCTAGTAAATATAATTCATATAATAAGGTAGTGGGCGACCAAATTATCGAAGCTAATATAGACATTAAACTATTTATTATAGTAAACAAAGGAACAAACAGACATTATTAAAACATACAAATGAAAACAATACTAAATGAATTTATGAGATGACGGAGATAATTGACACCAATCACTTGTAGTAACTTCGTCTTTTGGCGTCATCAGTAAAAAGACCTAAATAAGTATGTCACGTAACTTTTGAGCTGGTGTCATCTATGGATTCTAATTCTACCTTGATAGCGCTAATAATAACCTTTAAATTTAGGGACAAGGTCGGAAATCTTCGAAGGAAAGAAGGAGACAAATATTACAGATTGTAAGTTTGGTTGAATTTTGTATGTTATGCAAGATTTTTGACATGAACATATTTCTGGCGTAAGACCCTGCCTAGATACAAGTTTTGCTTGAATTTCTTCGTGAAAGGTTATGTTAATTGTTAAAAAATAAATTTTAGTCGTGTTTATGAGAATTCATATATTTTTATTGTGAGTATTTCAACGAAGGCTTCATGTGCTCTCAACTTGATGCTTTCTAGAAAAGTTTAGTAGCAGTATATATTCGTGATAATAGTTTAATATTGGTTTTAAATTTTGGCACAAAGTCAGTAATTTCGAGCAAGGATCCATGTCGATTAAAACGATCCCAGTACTCAACTGGTACTTATTTTATCGGCGCCGAAAAGATGAAAGGCAAAAATCGTTCTCGGCGAAATTTGAACTCAGGACGTAAAGACGAACGAAATCCCGCTAAACGTTTTGCTCGGCGTGTTAACCATTCTGCCAACTCGCTGCTTTGACTGGTGATATTGCTGAGAATCTTGCCGTTCTTAAAAGCCTGTGATTTTCATTTTAACTGGCGTTGTCGCAATGCTTGTATATCATTATCATTTTTGTCATATAATTAAACTAATAGATGTAATTATAGAAGCAATTACTATTGCGATTATAGCCAGTTACCTCTCTAAGCATTGCAATGTTCTCTTTTGCTGTTGCGATATCTTTAGTGGACGTGGGTCTGTTGTTGTCAACGTTATCACAAACTGACATACAGGAAAGCCATGTCGCTACATATAGCTGTTGCCACTGTCACAATATTCGGCATCATGGAAATCAAACAGATTGGCAACGGCCTAAATGATTACGTGGTATTAACACGAACATGCATTAATATGGAAAGGTCGATTGCTTTGCAGATCCACATTAGCGAAATTGATTATTCAACGTACTTTTTTTTTCTCGGACAGTAGGACGTGACTTGAACAGGATATGGTTATTTTCCAGCAGATCAAGTGACCATGTTGGATCGGTAGTTAGTATTATTATTGTTGTTATTGTTGTAGTAGCTGCTGCAGCTATCATTGTTGTCCTTGTCGCTATATTTCTTGTTATGCATACACCGTCGTATTTGAAGGCCGTAGTTGGAGTACCACCACCACTACCATTATTATTATTATTATTATTATTATTATTATTATTTTATGTTTGACTTTTGTTTTGCATTTGTACAAGTTGGATCCAAGTCTCACCCAGAGACCTCAAGAGACAAAAAGTTAGAAGTTCATGTAGGTGTTATGCCTAGGGTACCATATATTTGGATTTGTACAGTTTTGTTCTAGTGAATATTTAAGAAACCATAAGAAAATTATGTTTGCTTTAAAATTTGAGATCACATAGACAGTATTTTACGTAGGATATGGGCAGTTCCCATGAGCACTATCTTTTGAACTTCAGCCATTTTGGGGTTTCCTGGTATCTGAGCTAGGTAGTAATCAGCCCGTTTCGCTGTCAT
>NC_068992.1:14148776-14150043 GCF_001194135.2 Octopus bimaculoides
ATTATTATTATTATTATTATTATTATTATTATTATTTTATGTTTGACTTTTGTTTTGCATTTGTACAAGTTGGATCCAAGTCTCACCCAGAGACCTCAAGAGACAACAAGTTAGAAGTTCATGTTGGTGTTATGTCTAGGCTGTAAAACTCATTTGGTTTCAAAGCGAAGAACGCTGAAATGTCAGTTTCGACCTCCTCCTGGCTTGCAAAAGTTATGTCCACTAAATGATTCTGTTAACTACGAAACAAATGGTAGTCTGAAGCAGCAAGGTCGGGAGAATAAGGTGGATGAGGAATTTTTTCTCAACCAAGCTCTTTGATCTTCTGTGATGTGATCTTTGCAGTGTGGGTTCGCGCATTGTCCTGATGAAACATCACTCCATTTCGATTCACTAAAGCGTTTGGGACGGATCCGTATTCGACTGAATCTGTACTGATGATCACTCCACCGCTCTCCTTCAAACGGGTAGGCAAGGCAGTTTTCTTTTGCCTGGTGGCTGTGGCAAAAGAGGTTGTTTGGTGGACAAGGCTGAAAGGCATGAGGACAGATACATTGAAAAGGGAATTGAGAGTGGAGAGCGAAGTGCTGTCCCCGAGTGAATTTATTTAAAGATTGGTGAAAGTTGCGAAAATGGCAAGAGTGGATGGTACCTCTGTCAGTGTAGACCTCTAAGCTGGAGAGAAGGAATTGGAAAGCACTTGCTCTTGGTGTTCAGGGAAATCTCGGACAGTGGGGTTCCACAATTATCCCTAGAGTTCTTCCTGTATCAGGAGGGCTACATCTTTATCATCCTCCCCGCCATATTTTTTTTTTTAACCTTTGTATGCTATGTATGTGTCCCTTCTTTTTCAGTGTATACTTACCTTTTTATCATTTCATTATACGTAAACCTTTTTGTAGTTTCCCCCTCATCCTTCACCCTTGAGGCAAAGAAATGAAATCATCATCATCGTCATCATCATCATTATTATTATTATTATTATTATTATTATTATTATTGTTATTATTATTATTATTATTATTATTATTATTATTATCATTAATAATAATAATAATAATAAGACTAGTATTATTATCACTATTTTTATTACTGCTACTACTAATATTATTATTTTGTATTACTATTATTGTTATTATTAATTTCATTATTATTATTATTATTATTATTATTATTATTATTATTATTATTATTATAGCATTAATAATAATAATAATAATAATAATAATAATAATAATAATAATAATGTATTTTAAAAAATGATGTA
>NC_068992.1:14150053-14150889 GCF_001194135.2 Octopus bimaculoides
AATGATGTATTATAATAATAATAATAATAATAATAATAATAATAATAATGTATTTTAAAAAATGATGTATTATAATAATAATAATAATAATAATAATAATAATAATAATAATAATAATAATAATAATATTAATGCTATTATTATTATTATTATTATTATTATCATTATTATTATTTTTACGTATAGCAATGTCACCGTTGTTCATGTTCTTACTGTTGGTTTGGAAATAAATACTAAATCATTACTATGGCTGCATTGTTGGACTTGTTTCTCTTCTTCTTGCTGTCGTTGTTGTATATCTTTTCCAGTGTAGTTTATATCAGATTACGCTAGCGCTTCTCAAAGGCTGCGCCGCAAGCGCTTTCTAAGTGAGCCGCGAAGTTATAAAAATATAATTTAAGTCTTTAGAAAATCCATATAAATACCTGAATGTAATGAAAACGTGTTATTCATAATTTTCTTCGACAAAAGTATGGTTAATAAAATACACTACGCAATAGTTTTTTTTTTTCTGTTTTCTAACTTTTACAATTCTAAGAAATAGTTTTTATTAACTTTCTTTGCGAAGTGCGCAATTAATTTTTGAGGTTTTTTTTCATTCTCTTTCTTTTTGTATCCACTATGCTTAGCAGTCAAAATAATTGGGAATCATTAACTGACACTCTATTTTAGAAAACTTAGAGAGTTACTTGGTGGACATTTGCTTGTTATTTGTTGTCTTTATTCAAATTGTTGTTCTTAGTTGTGGGGTATGTAGTAATGATGGCTATGATGGAGATACTTGCGATGGTGGTGGTGGTAGTGGTGATGGTGGTGGTGGTGGTGGTGGTGGTGGT
>NC_068992.1:14150949-14163025 GCF_001194135.2 Octopus bimaculoides
GGTGGTGCTGGTGGTGCTGGTGGTGGTGCTGGTGGTGGTGGTTAATCATAGCAATAGTTGTCAGGGATGGTGTTGCTGCTAAGGTAAAATTTCATTTCTAAAATCACACAAACGATTAGTCTCTGAAAATATAAAGGAATAGAGGAAAGATAAAGAAAAAAAAGGGTTTGGGAGGAGGTCGAAAGAATGAATGAAGAAAGGAGAAACGCGGGAAATAAATACATAAATTATTAGATAACTAAAAATACTCTTATTTTCGGATTAAGACAGTTATATATTTATGTATTCATAGTCAGGAATATAGAGAAAGCCTCCATAATTGATCAAGAACTTCGGGTCAGAACAAGAACAAAATACCAAAGCACTGGTGTCTCAGAATGTCACAGCAAATAAAAGAAAGCGAAAGAAAGAAAATACTAACAATCAAAATGTTCCAGTAAGGGTTGAGACCATTTATGGTGGTTCTTCGCATCACTCCACATGAATTATTCTAAGGCACCAGGGGTAAACAAGCCATCTCCTACACACTTACACTCTCTGTTATATATATATATATATATATATATATATTTCGTATGTGTATACCAGCATAATGCCTCTCCCAAGGTTTAATTGTGTATATATATATATATATATATATATATATATATATACGTATATATACGTATATATTCAAATAAGCGTGACTGGAAGAATGAATATATAAATCTCCTAAAAAATGATGATAACTAAGAAAAAAAAGTCGATGTATATTTTAAACGTCTTTTTGTTCATTTTTATCTCCCTTTAAATATCACCTACTGAAGAATACAAATTTGACCATTACGATGTTGTATTTATGAATATCTTGGTCCATTTTTAAGAATTATTTTTAAGGAATATTAAGATAAAAACTAAAAGCCTTTTTAACATCCAATCTCCTTCATTTCATTGATATGAATAAATTTGTTGAACGTTGTTAATAAGTTAAGTCATATATTGATTATATATATATGTATATATATAAATAAATTCTGTACGACTCTTTTACTCTTTCCTTTAGTCCCCTACACTCTTTCTTCGTTCCTTCCACTTTTCTTTTTCTCACTCCCACCCTCTCTCACATTTCTTGGACTTCCCTTCATTCTCATCACTTTCCCTCCTCCTTTACCTCACTCTGTCCATTTCATTTTTTCTCTTTTTCTCGTCCCTCCCTAATTCTTCAAATCCTCTACCCCCTACCTCTCGCTTCTCCTTCCATATGTGACCGGTGTTCGGCCAAGCCTGACCTTCCTTTTTTGGTCCGAAAACCATCCTTGTAGCATCTCTTATATTCCTTCCTATGACTTTCACCTTCTATGTTCCTGCCGTAAGGCTTCACTTCCACACACGCCAGCTTAATTTAATTCGTCCTTAGTCGAAAGACACCTGTTGTTAATGTCCTGTTGTTTGTATTTGTAATTGTGTACCATTTCTCCCTTTCTTTTTTGTCCTTGTTTTCGTATACATTCGCTTGCTTTCTTCCAAAGAATCTAGTGATCTTAGCATACATATGTATGTATGTATGTATGTATAAAGAGATTGTAAAGGTGGACATGCAATTCCTGGAGCGAATGATGTGTTGTCGCCTCGAGTAAAGTACTTCTTTTAACGCAACTTCACTCGGTCAACTGTGATACCAGCTGGCTGCTGGGATCACCTTCTCTCCTCCTGCAGGTTACATCATAGATGTTCCGCTGAATTAAGGGCTGGAGACCCAGATGGTGCTCAAGACTGCATTATATATAGTATATGTATATATGATTGAATGAGGTTGTGTCAAGCATGTACAGAGAAAAAAAGAGAAATGTATAGACGAAGACCTACATAGACAGATAGATATACGAAAATCTATTCACATACACAATTGTATATCTATATCTATGTTGAAAAATATATGTATGTAATCATATATGCTTGAACATACATGTACGTGTGGGGGGGTATACACGCGTGCAGTCATACACACACACACACACATATATATATATATATATATATATATATATATATATGCCTGTATATATGTGTGTATGTATTTATATATGAGTTTGTATGTGTATGAATGTGTGTATAGAATCTAAGTATTGAAATGCATATATAAAATACATATATGAAATTGTGTGCGCATGTGGGGGGGGGGGTATTGGTGTGTCTATAATCATTTTACATATTGTTGGAAATGTGTTTTATTCATATTTATCTATACAAACTATGCAAATATATTCATACTGCATAATTTAAATATGTATGAATTGTTTAACTGTTTCACTGGGCCAAAACCTTTAAACATTTCAGTTGATCATATCGATTATTAATATTTCATCTGGTACTTATTTTATCGATCTCGAAGGCGGACGAAAGGTAAGTGACATCGATCGAAATATATTATATTATCGTTTGATTCACAGCTTATTTAAAATCGCACGCTCCCCTCTCATAAATACATACTACATACACACACACATCACACACACACACACACGCATACACATACATGCACACACTCACACATACGAACACATAAACACTACCCCTTTATTATTAATTTATTCTGAGAAGACTTTGATCAACATGAAGTTATGGTATACGATGCCTATACAAGTTGCTGCCCTTCCATCGCAAACCCCTGTGCCACATGATGGTAGAATATCCTCCCAAGAATGCACTTTTACCTATACACATATACATGTGTATATATTCCCTGAGTATGTGTCTATAGTGGAGGTGCAATGGTCCAGTGGTTAGGGCAGCGGACTCGCGGTCATAGGATCGCGGTTTCGATTCCAAGACCGGGTGTTGTGAGTGTTTATTGAGCGAAAACACCTAAAGCTCCATGAGGCTCCGCAAGGGATGGAGGCGAACCCTGCTGTACTCTTTCACCGCAACTTTCTCTCACTCTTTCTTCCTGTTTCTGTTGTACCTGTAATTCAAAGGGCCAGCCTTGTCACACTGTGTCACGCTGAATTCCCCCGAGAACTACGTTAAGGGTACACGTGTCTGTGGAGTGCTCAGCCACTTGCCCGTTAATTTCACGAGCAGGCTGTTCCGTTGATCGGATCAACTGGAACCCTCGACGTCGTAAGCGACGGAATTCCAACCAAAAAACGTGTCTATATGTGTATGGGTGCGTGCATTTGTGCCTCTTGTGTGTGTGTGCGCGCGCGTTATATATTTAAACTTAATTCTTTTTCTTACCGCTGCAGTTTCACGCTACTACAATATAAGATCATGAGTATTCCGGGTAGCCTTTATACGCATTGGATAAGGCCCATGCTTGTGCAGAATTCATTTGACCTTTCAACTGTGCCTGTCTGCCAATTACGTCATTGATACATTCGTTAACTAAAATTGTCCGTCTAGATATTTTCATACATGCTGTGGAAGGTCTTTGCATTTTATGATCCCACTGATATTTATTCTGCTGTGGAGTTATCGATTTTTTACTTAGTTTGAATTGCCTGTTAGTTGTTATTGGTATATTCTTCATGGAGAAGTATATAGGATGTGGCTGACTCTTTTCTTGTTTTCAGTTAATTTCAAGGAAGCATTCCCATCGGAAGGGATTTATAACATTAATGTTTGGTTTTATATCGAGTTAGAGAAAAAAAGCAATTTAACACTGAACTAAAGGATTACTCTATACTTTTTAGTAGAGTTCATGTTTATTAAACTTTTACAAGGAAAAGGTTAAAAGTGACATCAAAGTTTCGGCATGCTTATATTCGCCAGACTGTGCTATGCTGGCTTTATATAGTATATATTTGATTTTTGTTTTCGTATATAACGTGGCAAAAAAACATTAATACATTTGTGTGTTAATATAATATGATATAACATATATATATACAGAGAGAGAAAGAGAGAGAGAGGGAGACTTTTGCATCCGCACCCTTATCAAATATACAAAGCGATGCGATATACAAATATTGGATTGAACTTCTGGAGCGTGTCATATACATATGACAATATTGTCCTGCTACATAAACTATTAATGACAATTCTTCTAACATCTATGATTAATCTATCACTTGCTTCATTATTTTTCCAATATTTGCTCTTATTAGTTACTGATCGAATGATATCTTCTTTGATATCCTGATTCAAGAAAACTCATACATAAAAATCGTTCTGTGTTGCTGTATTGTATTTATTTAATATTTTGCTCTGGCATGAGTCGTTTCCGATTTGTTTGTTGTCGGCAAATATTGTTTTTCGTTGTGTTTTTATTTCTTTTGATGTCACAAACCACTGTTTCGTACTTCTGTCATGTTTGGTTTTAATATCACAGGTCACTGCTCTATTTGATTATATCATATCTCGCTTGTCTTTCGTGATTCAGTCATTTTTCGTCTGTTTCAGTCAATCTTTGACTTTTAGCCCATCTGAACGTATTCTTTAATAAGAATTGCCAAATCTTATAAGTCGTTTCAAACAACTTTGTCTATCATCTGCCACCGTTTTATTTCTATCTCAGGTTCACATGTGACAAGTTATTTTGCTTTCTATCTCTTCAAGAACAACAACAATACAAGCAACAACAAAAATTATATACAATTTAATATTTTTCGTTTTGCTTCACATCAATAAGTTGTGAAATTTCTCACCATTTCTCTTCGTTTCTTCTTCTTCCTCTTTTTATTTCTTCCTCTTCGTAACTATATATAACCCTTGGTAATTCTCTCTGTTTCACTTTCCCTGTCCTTTCGTCTCTCTCCTGTTTCTCTCTTTCTTTTTCTCCTGTCTCGCTTTCTCATGGGCCACCTCTGTTTTCCACTATCACTTTCCTGACAATGACAATATCTACCGTAAGCTATGCTTCAAATTGCGCTCCACTTCACTCACTACTTACCTATCTATTTATCCATTTACCCTCTTTCCCTCTCTCTTTCTCTTTCTCTTTCCCTCTCTCTCACACACACACACATTTCCAATTATTATCTTTTATCTTCTTAATCTCTCACATTCTGCTTTTCACTCCTTCTTCCTCGATATCATCTTCAGTTCCCTCTATCTATTCCTACCTTTCTATAGTACTTCTTTCTTTCTCTCCCTCTGTATTCCTTACCATAACTCCATATTTATTATTTCTATCAGCATCTTTCCGTATTCTTGTCAGAATCTCTTTTTGGGTTCAAACCTTGGTGTGCACTCTCTTTTCCTTCTCTGATTCTTTATTTTGATTCTTCTTCTTTTCTTCTTCTTTTTCTTCTTCTTCTTCTTCTTCTTCTTCTTCTTCTTCTTCTCTCTCTCTCTCTCTCTCTCTCTCTCTCTCTCTAACTCTATCTCTATCTATATCTCTATCTCTCTCTCTATCTCTCTCTTTCTCTCCCTCTCCCTCTCTCTCCCTCTCTCTCTCTCTTTCTCTCTCTCTCTCTTTATTTATCTATCTATCTATATCTGTCTACCTGTCTCTTTCTCTCTCTCTCTCTTTCATCTAGTCTTTTTGAACGTATCTATTTCTCTTCTGTACTCTTTTCCAATTTTCTTTTAGATCCTTCCCTTCTTATGTCATATATACCATGTGTGAGTGCAGCTACCTGCTACTGCATATAAGTATATCTCTCAATACATCTACAAATGCTTATGTGCATGCGAACGTCAGAATACGCGAGTGCGCACGCGTATGCATTTTTTATTATTATTTGTTTTAATAATTCTTTGGACATCATTGCAGATTTCACGCCACTCTGTTCCAACTTCTACATTACCCAAGTTTAAAACTTTTCCGACATTTCCAAAGACATCAACGGAGAACTAGAAGCAACATATCATACGCGAAAGATTTCCATATTTTTGCGTTGTCATCTCACCTGTCTCAAAATCATTCCAAAAACTACCACGGCATGACGACTCTAATGATTTATAGAAATCTTTCTGAGTAGAAGACAAAAAAAATAGCATAAAAATATATCAAGAAAACGGAAATTATATATGAAATATAGCTTAGATACAACATTAATAATAATAATAATAATAATAATAATAATAATAATAATAATAATAATAACAACAACAACAATAGCAACAACAACAATAATAAAACTGCTAATAATAAATATGAATTGAAATAACAACTGAATTATTAAGAATAAAATATACATTTTATCATGTATGTGTAGGTTTTAGAGACATATTATTATTATTATTATTATTATCATTATTATTATTATTATTATTGTTATTATTGTTATTATTATTATTATTATTATTATTATTATTATTATTATTATTATTATTATTATTATTATTATTATTATTATTATTATTATCGCTACTGTTCTTATGGCTGTTATTGTTGTGGTTGTTTTTTTGTTTTGTTCATGTTGATTTTTTTTTAATACTTATGACATGAGAGAGAGATATCAGAATTTTATTTATTTCTTACATTTCAGTAACAACAACAGCAACAAAAAAACAATGAGAATCATATATATATAACACTTTCAAGTTTACTTTAAAATGTATTTCATACTGTTTCTGCACATTCATTCACGCACATCAGACGCATACGAACACACACACACACACACACACACACAGAACAGGAAAGCATATACATACACTACATACACATGTGTGTGTGTATGTATATATGTATATATATATTTATACATGTATGTGTGTGTGCATGTGTGTGTATGTGTATATATATGTGCAGTAGGGCTAAGAGACAATAACTTGGGAAGTGGTTTGCTTCATATATGAACAAACGACAGAGTCTCAGATGTATAACGCAGTGATATGAAACCTACAATTAACAGACATTATACTTCCAAGTAAAAACGAAAACCTCGCTATAAGATCTATCTAAAAATATAAAGCCTGGAAAGAAGGGGGGAATAACTCTAATAAATCGCAGCGAGCTGGCAGAAACGTTAGCACGCCGGGCGAAATACTTAGCGATATTTCATCTGTCTTTACGTTCTGAGTTCAAATTCCGCCGAGGTCGACTTTGCATTTCATCCTTTCGGGGTCGATAAATTAAGTACCAGTTGCGTACTGGATCATCTAATCGTGTGACCCCCCCTCCCCAATATTTCGGGCCTTGTGCCTATAGTAGAAAAGAATAGTAACATAAATTCCTTATTCTATGTAGGTTAAACAGTCGTTGTTTTATTATTATTAGTATCTTCAAGTATATCGTATATAAGATGCGTTGAAATAATTCAATGCAACTCGTTTTGGTTGGCTCCAATCCATTACAATGATTAAGAAATTTCTGTAATACGTTCTTAATTGTTACATGAGGAATAATCTGAGTTGAGCAATCGATGCTATCGTATATTTAATATTCGGCAGATTCTCATATCTGTATAATTTACTTATCTTCCAACTTAATGGAATTAAATGCCGTCTGATTAGGTTTTTCTAAGCATTAGCAATGCGTCAAACGAGAATATCCTTTATAAACATATGTATGTGTGTGTGCGTGTGTGTGGGGGCGTGCCTGTGTGTTTGTGTGTGCAAGTATGTGTGTATATCTGTATGTGTGTATGTAAGTATGTATATGGTGGTGGTGGTGGTGGTGGTTCTTCGAACAACGATGAGTATTCAGTTGTTCGAACTGATAAGTTACCTGCTCCTGAATTAACGAATATATTTGTGTGTATGTGTGTGTGTACGTGTGTGTGTGTGTGTGAGTGTGTGTGTGTGTGTGTTTGTGTTTTAGTATACTGTAGATACGTGTCTGCTTTGCGTAATTCTCAAACAAAAAGAAGCGTAAACTCGTGTATGGCAAGGCTGCGCATTTTGAATTACAAGGAAACCCGTTCAACCAATTTCACTGACAAAATCACGTGCCTCTCCCGGCTACAGAATATGGCATTTGCCATGGATGCCATGCAGTGGAATCGAATCTGGGACATTATATTGATGAAGCTGCCTTTTTGACCATACGCCTGCGCTACGTTTTCATATTATTTGTGTTGTGTGCTGTGTGTGTGTGTGCAGTGCACTCTGACTGTGGTCGTGAATAAAATAGGATGGATTAGAAAATTTGAACTTGAAATTAAGGAATACGAAGAAGGAGACTCCTGTTTTTCTATCTTCAATCGCATTGTTTACATGGACGTGTTCGTGTACGAAGCGTCCTAACTTTAAGTACTGGCTCTAAATTCAATAGGAAATCTGTAGAGATATGTTTAAGACTATAGAAAAGATATATTTAGTGTCGTATAATATTACTCATACGGTTATAATTTCAAACAAATTTAGGAAATGTGTTAAAACCACGATGTAAGCGGAATAGTGTCAGAAAATGAAAAGATTGCCGACTAATTAGTCAACCTCTGTCTATAGGGCATTGCCGTGTAATTAGCAAGTAAATTATATAAACCTAACTAGAAATGATTTTTCAGTAATAGAACGTATGACACTGATTAATTATCAGAGATAAGAAAAGCAGCTTCTCATGAAAATGTAGATAGTAGCGAACAATGTTGCGTTTTCAAATTTTTATCATTTTTTAAAGTTTTTTGTTGTTGGTTTCTCTTGGTGAGGTGAGTGTGGGCACGTTAGTAAAAGTTAACAAAAGAACGAGCTTTGGAAAAAATTCAAGTACGTGAGGTAAAAACAAAAGATGGTAAGTGAAGAATTATTTAGAGAGGAACCGGTTTGGTTAATGATAATGTGGTTATTGAATTAGACCCAAGGCCCGCAATTTTGAGGGGCATAGTGTTAGCTGATGGCATTGATCTCAGTACTTGATTGGTACTTTATATTATCGATCGCGAAAGGATGAAAGGCAAAGTTTACACAGGAATAATTTGAACTCAAATACCGCAAAGCACTTAGTCCGACGTTCTAAAGATTCTGGTTATCCGCCGCCTTCGATGGATTAATATTGTTAATAACAATTCTTTGTCGTTTTTGTGCAAGGATAGAAAGTTTAAGAGAGTGGGTTAGTCTAGCACATCAATTCCAGTGTTTGACTGGTTATTTCTTTTATCGACCCCGAAAGGTTGAAAGACAAAGCTGACGTCAGCGAAATTTGAATTCTGAACATAAAGATCCGGAAGAATTACCGCAAAACATTTTATCCGGCACGCTAACGATTCTGCAAGCTGACTCCTTAATGATAATTTTTGCCCACTCTAAGCACAAGGCCTGAAGTTTGAGAGTAGGATAGTCGACTGCATCGATCCCAGTGAATCAGCTAAGTCATATATTTATTGACCCCCCCCCCCCAAAAAAAAATAACGAAAGACGAATTTGATCTCCACGGCATTTGAACTCCGAATATAAAGCCTGAAGAAATACCGCTAAGCATTTTGTCCGGCATGCTAGCAATTCTACCGGTTCATCATCTTCTTGATTAATAATGAAAAATAATCATTTCTACTAAAGGCACAAGACCTGAAATTTGGAGGGAGAGGAGTACTTAATTACATCGGCTCCAGTGTTTCACTGATACTTAATTTATCGACCCCGAAATTATGAAAGTCGACCGCGGCGGAATTTGAACTCAGAACCTTCGACGGGCGAAATACCTCTAAGAATTTCGTCCAGCGTCCTAACGATTCTGCCAGCCCGCTGCCTTTAATAGTCGTTCCTACTCTAAGCACAAGGCCCGAAATTTTGGCGGAGGGGTTCAGTCGATTAGATCGACCCCAGTACGCAAATAGTACTTAATTTATCGATCCTGAAAGGATGAAAGGCAAAGTCGACCTGGCGGAATTTGAACTTAGAACGCCCGGCGTGCTAACGCTTCTGCTAGCCCGTGGCCTTTAATAATGATAATAATAATCCTTTCTACCATAGGCACAATGCCTGAAAATCGCCTGAAAACGATTCTACCAGCTCGCCGTCTTTGCCCTAATTGTAACAATAATAATAATTTGTTAATTATGTACAATGTATGTAAATTGGGGGAGAGATAATTCCATTAAATTCAGTCGGTACTTAACTGCTTCTTTATTTCATCGACCCCGAATGGGTGAAAATCCCAACGGTAGGATTGGAACTCAGAAAATAAAGTGTCATAATAAAAGCCAGAGGGTGTTTTGTTGCAACGATTCTGCCGATTATTAATGATGGTTTCTGATTCGGGTATAAGGCCAGCAATTTTGATGCGCGGGTGCCTATTCGATATTAGCAACTCAAGCACATGATTGGTACTTTTAAAAGACAAAATTGACTTCGGTGAGATTTGAACTTAGAACGTAAAGAAACAAAATAGGTACCACAAGACACAATAATTCTGTCTCGCGTAGAATGATGTTCCTTCTATGACTTGTTTTTCTTTTCTAGTTAATCCCCCATGTCCTAGATCTTCACTGGCTTTTTATGCCGTCAAACCTCAGCTCAACTGTAATATTTTTAATGCTTTCTTTGACAAAGAAAACGCTAACATTGTTCATACCAGCGGCTCTCGGTCGAATCGCTCTTCATATTTCTTTTCTTCTGTACTCAATGTGTTTTGAAATAGAATGTTTTCTCATTTTATTTTATGTATGTTCTGTGTATTACACTGTTGGTTTTGCACTTTTTCTTTCGAGATTCGTGGTTCAAATTTTTATAGCTAAACACATTTTTTAGGTAAACTACGTGGAGAAACAAAATAAGTCTAAAAAAGGATTTTTTTTCTTTTTCGTCTAAACCTTATATGGATATATTACAAAAGTTTTGCAACTCATTGTATGCTTCACGTTCTACAGAACTATTCCATGTTGTAAAAATTTTCCGTTTTAAAAAGTTACTAGAAAATACGTTTGAGGTTTGTAGTAAGTATTGATATTGTTTTTGTAGTTGTTGTTGCTGTTATTGTAAAAATTATTAATATTATATTAACATTAAAAGTATCCCCTCAGTATTTAATTGGGAAATGAAACTTCTGATATAAAACCACCTTTATAAAAGGGAAAAGTTCGAACTAAAACCTAATAAGAAAAATAAGTACCAGCTGAGCACCGGGTCGATATAATTGACTTATCCCCTCCTCCAATATTAGTAGCTTCGTGCCAGACTTAGAAACCAGTTTTATCCAGCCACTACAGGCGGTGAGCTGCCAGACTCGTTAGCGAGCTAGATAAATGCTAAGCGGCATTTTTTTCCGGCCTAATTCCTAAGGCAAAATCTCGCTGGCCATCTTTTCCATTTATCCTTTCTGATAAAATAAACAGCAGTTGAGTACTGCTATCGATATAATTGTCTTCCCCCCACCTCAAAATTTCTGGTCCTGTGACAAAAATTATTATTTGGTCTTTATTCTGTCATATCTAGGATCAGATTCATTAATATGAAATCGATATTGCAGAAAAAAAAAACAGAGAGAAACACACAGACAGAGAGACAGACAGACAGGCAGAGAGAAAATTACGATGCTGAAGACCCAAATGAAAACGATGCTATCTGATTAGTAAGAATTTTTCAACGCTCTATGTAAATTACAGGTGTTGTTGGTTTATTCAATTAAACATGTTAGATTAATTGGTTGCTAACCTCAAAACAACATGCTCAGCAAATTTCCGGTAATTTCTTTAGTATTTATTGCTTTCTCCAAACCTTATTTTCATTTTTATTTTATTTTTTTATTTTCGCTTCATTTATTATTGGTATTAGTAGCGGTGATGGTGATGATGATGATGATGGTGCTGGCGCTGGCGCTGGCTGTTGCGCCGGAGGCGCTGGTGGCGATTTTGTTTATCAGTTTGCGCTCGTTATTTTTCAATCGTTCACTCTTTCCAACTAATTAGTGTTGCATAGCAAACCTTAAAAGAAAGAGGAACAACATTCCGTAACCTTATTCCAAGAAGAAAACACTACCTTACTTTCTCTCATTTCAGTGCGCTAAATGATTACAACGTAACCGTGTCTGTGTGTGTGTCTGTGTGTGTGTGTGTGTGTGTGTAGAAAGAAATGAAATCTTAATCGAAAGCGAAAAAGAGATGCAAAGAAAAGCAGATTGTTGTAAATAAATATATAGGGGGGAAAATACCAATTAAAAATACTCAGCTAAGAAAGAATTGATGGGCGATATATTGTTACACAAAAATGAATTGAGAAAAACATCAGATTTACATACAGGCATACACACACATACATATATACATATATA
>NC_068992.1:14165339-14168453 GCF_001194135.2 Octopus bimaculoides
GAGTGGGAGAGCAGCGGAGGGGGAGAGCAGCGTCAGTTATATATACAAAGTTCCTAAGATCGGCGATAAGAGATATCATACGAAGGTTTCCGCTTACCAAAGTTTGAGCTTAACGTTGTTCACCAGAATGTATATTTCGCACGAGCTGCTCTGTGAATATATGGGCATATACATCACTTCAGTTTAGAATTACCGTTCATTTTCCCTTTTGATTAAAGTTTACCCCCTCTTGCTCTACAGCACGGTATAAATTTGTGAAGTATCTAAAAGAAAATAATCCAGAAATTTTATTCCTTTCTTAATGACTTCACTCTTTAGAATGTGAAGTGGCTGAGTGTATCCGAGCCAATATCTTACCAATATCAGACTGTCAGCGAGAACTCTCCACATGTTCTCAGAGACAAAAATGCAGTACCAGGTCAGTGATAGTAAACGAATTCAGAACGTCCAGATACTGATATTATGATTATATATCTCATATTTTCTCCTCTGGCATCATTATAACTAGACTTTGATATGTTCAAAGTTCATATATGAATTATAATGGAGTGAAATCAATGCCTTATTGCCCGGAATGAAATACCAATAGATATACAAATACTAGATTATTATCAAGAAATATCACTAATGTATTTGGCGTCTGGGTATATAAAGTAAATATTTGCAATTTCAGAACTACAACAAAATTATATATTAATAATAAACCATTTTAATCGGATTTCTATGAGTTCAGTCAATAATATGAAACCATGAGTCAGAGATGTCACCTTTAGTTCTATATAAGAATAAATTTATACCGATTTATTACATTGGAGCAAGTCTAAAAATTTAAATTTTATAGATTCTTGGAGAATGGAAGCCAAAGTCTCCAAACCATGCCGAGATTGAAATTAGATCATAAACAAATGAATCTAACTCAGTAAAGGGAGCTGATAAAGGTACCAAGTATAAAAGTAAGTGAGAAGGTTGAAATAACGACGGTGTCCCATATCAGCATAAAATTAGGCCTAGGATTTATGATGCAGTGTTGGCACTCCGTCGCTTACGACGTCGTGGGTTCCAGTTGATCCGATCAATAGATAGATAGATAGATAGATAGATAGATAGATAGATAGATAGATAGATAGATAGATATAGATATAGATATTGGAAGGGCATCCAGTTGTAAATACCATGCCAAAACAGACACAGATGTCTGGTGCAGGCTCCTGTCTGGTCGTCTCCTTTCAAACCATCCAAGTAGGCTTTTTGTGGAAATGTCGCTTTCTAATATATTCACTACATAGAATCGTTGAGATTTTCGCGGATGCATAGTACAGGTGGTTGAGATCTGTGATATCAACATCATTAGCTAAAATTATAACCTTAAGTGCAAGGCGGATTTTACCAATTACTTTCAGGTTTTGGTTAGAATTGCGAATTTTTGGGAGAGTGTTGCGTTCATTGATATTGGTTTCTTTAATTTTCAGCCATTCAATCATGGTTTGATTTTTTTTAGATCATGTAGTTCCGTTGGGTCAATTTCTGTGTGACTTTCTTCATCTATTTCATTTTCATCTGTCTTAGTGTTTATGGTTGTTCAGACAGTATTTCACTTTGCTTATCAGTAACATTAACTCTTTCTGCCATTACTGTATTTTCATCAGACCTGGGCTGGTCTATAATTATTTCCTTCAGCTGCAACTTCGTTCCTTTTATCCCTTACTGATTGTTTAATTTGGTCAATCTTTAATTCATTTAGTAACCTCTTTTTCATAATGTTTCTTCTGGCGTTGACAAGTTTATTAGTGTCTATGTAGGGTCTTACTTGAAGGCTTTTCTTCTCCAGGTTTAGTAGGTTTGTACAGAATTAGATTTATTTGTAAGGAAATATATGGCATGATGGAAGGTCTTAAAAACTTCTTTATTATCTCTCCTTGTGAGTGTCGACGGTGGTTACGTAGCACAAAGGAATTGTAATTACGTTGATTGTAATTGAAGTGGATTCTTTTTATATTATCATTTCTTCATTAGCTTAATGTTCGAAAACCTAAAAGTCTAGATCTTTCGCAAAACAACTTTTTATATACCATTCATCTTTATCTTTGCTACACAGTTTCTTGAAAATGTCACGCGGTATTACGATTATTTAATATTTCTTCTTCGTTTCACACTTTTTCTCTTCATGTCGTTTTAATTTTTTAAAGTTTTACTTCATTCAGATGTATATTTGTTTATCCATTCCGGTATGTTTTAAAATATTTCAGGTTTTGTTCTTCAAGTAAAACTTTTCCAGAGTATAATAAATCTCTTTGTACTTAGCACTTCAATCTATCTTTCTTTTATAGTAACCATTCTTTTGAGGTTTTAAAATGTATTTTCTTTTTTACACCCTAAAAATTGGAATTTAACGTATTGTGCCTTATTGAAAATTAATGCCTGCCTTTAGTTTATATATATATATATATATATATATATATATATATATGTGTGTGTGTGTGTGTGTGTGTGTGTGTGTGTGTGTGTGTGTGTGTGTGTGTGTGTGTGTGTGTGTGTGTGTGTGTGTGTGTGTGTGTGTGTGTAAGTATGTACATATATGTATGTATGTATATATGCTTATATATATATATATATATATAATTTATATTATTATATGACTGAACGCCACGCATCCATTTCCAGGTAAGTTTTATCTTAATAATTTCGAGGTGACGCTTATTGTTCTATTTATATCGCTTTCTATTTCTCTTTCTGTTTCCCTCCCCTTCGTTTCCTCTCTCTTCCTTTCTCTAATTCCTTTTATCTCCCCTTCTCCCTTTTCGTTTTTTTTTCTCTCTCATCCTTTCTCTAATTCTGTTCCTCTCCTCTTCACCGTTCTCCGTCTGGTCCTCTCTCCCTCACTCTTCCTCTCGTTGCTCGCATGTGACCATCGGCCATCTTTCTTTTCCCTAACTTGAATTTCTTTCTTTCCTTCCGATCAGCCGCAGGGATCAGGCACATTCTTGTTTGTCTCCTGTCAGAGCTTGTTCCTCCATATGGAAGGTTTCTAATGCCATTCTTTTCCAACAAATCTTGGGGGAGCTGAAACCGGTTCAATTCAATATATATATATATATATATATATATATATATATA
>NC_068992.1:14168734-14170167 GCF_001194135.2 Octopus bimaculoides
AGAGAGAGAGAGAGAGAGAGAGAGAGAGAGAGAGAGAGAGAGAGAAAGAGGGGTGCATGCGTGACTGTGTGGTAAGAGGTGGCATCTCGGGCATGTGTCTTATACTATACTGCGTGCTGACAAAGCCTCGTGAGTCGTTACGGTAGACACAGAAATTGATATAACTGTAATATCCATAAACGAATTGTAAATCTAACCATGAAAAAATCGAAATTTGATACCTTCTTAAATTGTTCAGGTTTGTTGCAGACAACAGAAGACAATATTGAAAATTACTGCTAGATTTTGAAATATTAGTAGAGGGAAATAAAGTTATGTTATAAGAAAAAAAACAATGAAAGATTGGTGACTTGCTCAAAAAGAGCAATTTACTATTCGCGTAGTTGACTGCTATAGAAGGGGAGAGGATCGCTTCAGGCGTTTAGCTTGTTGAGGAATTTATATCTATATGAAATTAAACAGTGACGAGCATTCATATATTTCTATATAAACTTTTTACATTAAATTGTGAAGAGCATATTGAATGTTTAATAAGATAATCAGCTTCCTGTAAATAAAGAAAGAATACTAATAAATAAAATTCATAAAAAAACATGTTTTTATCTCTTATCTTTTTATTTACTTCAGTCATTAGATTACGGTCATACTGGGGTGCCCTCTTGGGGCATTTTTAGTTGGATAAATCAACCCCAGTACTTTATTCTATCGGCGTCTTTTGCCGAACCACTAAGTTATGAGGACCCAAACACACCAAAACCGGGTGTCAAATGGTGGTTGTGGACAAACAGACACAAAGAAAAAGACACACATACGCACACACATACACACACACACATGCACATATGTAGATAGATAGATAGATAGATAGATAGATAGATAGATAGATAGATAGATAGATACGACGGGCTTCTTTCAGTTTTCATCTACCACGGTCCCATGCAAATTTTATAAGAAACCGGCATTATGGCAACGCAAAAACATTTTTCTCGTATAGAAATTATTATTGAACATAGAATGTTATACTCCTGGAATTATTAAATCTTGAGTGAACCAACTATAGAAATTAAATCACTTTTATAACATGCTGAAACGGTAGAAACCAGAGAAAACCTGCAATCAAATAACTTTAATACATACAACCAGTCCCACGTTATACTGTATAAGATCTGGATTCACCAAAGACTTGGAAATTTTGCGCTCATATGTCGCCACATGTAGATACAAAATATTTATGGTTTTACAAGCCAGGCTATAAATAATCAGTGTATGGATGTTTCAAACTCTTGAATATCCTACTTAAAATTGGCCGATAGCAAAGTAGAGTTCCTCAAGATACATTCCAGCAAACTAATCCACCTGCTTGTTGTTCATACACCTGTCTTCGTCTTTTGTTTTTCTGTAAATTTCAACTATATATATATATATATATATAT
>NC_068992.1:14170280-14171558 GCF_001194135.2 Octopus bimaculoides
TATATACATAAAAATATAAAGAGGGTGTGAGAAGGAAAGATACTTAGACTGACAAGTGATTCTAACGAAATCTAACATTCTGCAGGTAAAATAAATACTTCATAGACTGGAACGGGTGCTAGCCGGTCCAATCCGATGTGTTGTATAATGAGATTAAATACAAAAGCGCTCGCTGTAAAACACATTGCTAAACACACAACCATATACCTCTTGTCTGCAACTGATTTTGAAATAAAGAGTTCTCGGTTTTTATTTCAGAATAACTACCTATTCTGAAACGAAATATGAGACAATATACATTTGCTACATGAAATTTATCCTGAATCCAGTTGGGTATGGAGAATTGTTCAGCTCAATTTCATTTGATTGTAAAGTAAGTCCAAATAGGAAGATTTGTGGATATCGGTTTTACTCAAGTTGATTCTAAATCTGAATGAAAAATGCTCAAGATATATTTTTCTCCCTTCTCATACATCCAATTGTCTTAAATCATCTTATTCAGGTCAATTTCATTCTAATATGGAGGTAAAAATGGTAACACTATATAGATATATGTATGTTCACGTTTTTTACACCTTACTAGTTATTGATCAACGTATAGTTGTAGAAGATTTAACCCTCTGTCTGCTTCAACGTAATTGCTCTTCGTTATATATAATACATACATACATACATATATATATATGTGTGTGAATGTATATTATGTATATATGCGTAAGTGTGTGAGTATATATCTGTATGCGTGTACGTATGAAGAAGAGTGTATATATATATATATATATATATATATATGTACTCGTACTTAGAGCATTACTGTGAATTACTGAGGTGAGTAGTCACTATTTTCTGATTTATTTGACAATTTCTATGACTGTCTTCTTATCGAACATATTTAGACATTAGGCAATTGGAGTAATTCCTTCCAACACTCAAAAAAACCTTATCCGTCAAATCATATATCACACAGAGCATCAATCAGTTTACGATATCCGATTCCTGGTAATGAGATTTTGGTTCAATACTTATATACATACATACCTACATATAGGTAGATAGACAGATAGATATTCATATAAATATATATGTATATAAATGCATTTACATGCGTGAGTATGGATATGTAAATATATTTGTGTGAATGTGTGTGTTTGTGTTTGTGCATACATATCCATACTCATACACACGTATTTATATATACATCAAATATATAAAGAGGAGATAAACATTTACATGTGCATATAGATATATAAACATAAATGTATATATATATATATATAT
>NC_068992.1:14173451-14175626 GCF_001194135.2 Octopus bimaculoides
TATATATATATGAAAATGTTGTATCTGAATATATATGTATATATATATTTTTTATATGTATATTTATATGCAAGCCTGAGTGTATGTCTTTTTTAACACACATATACGTATATGTGTGTGAGTTAGTTCGTGTTTGTGGTGCGCATGTGCATGTGAGTGTACATGCATGCATGCATGCATGCACCCACGCACGTGCGGACATATGCATGCTTGTGCCAGTGTGTCTGTGTATGCGTGTTTGGTTAAATGTTATATAAACACCGCTAGGCAAAGCCAGAAAGCTTGTCGGAGATATTTATTTAATATGTCGTCCGCTGGTCTAAGAGAAACCCACATAAAATAGCTTTCTTTCAAGAGATGTATTATTTTTACTTAGATATTAAACTGAGATAGTTATAATAATAATAATAATAATAATAATAATAATAATAATAATAATAATAATAATAATAATAATAATAATAATAATAATAATAATAATAATGATATAGGAAAATAACAATATTTGCAACAAATAAATTTATTATATAAACATTTTTTTTTTTTTTGGCCTTTAAAAATGTTAAACAGAATGCTGTGTTAAGATTTCGGAGAAAATAAAGAATCGAAGGAAACTGATGATATAGAATAAACAGATATAACTATTTTCCTTGTCACTATATTCAGTTAGACTACGCTATCACAGCAACATACTAACACGTTCTGTGAAGAATAGTTTTGTTTTATTATTATTGGTTTTTTTTTTTGTTTCTTTTTTTTTTACAGAGCAATGTAAATTTATCTGTAGAAAAATCTTCATTCAAATCCTTTCGAATTATCTGATTGATGGCTCCAGTTTTTTTTGTTTTGTTCTGTTTTTTTTTGTTTTTTTTTTTCTCCTATGGTTTTGTTTAAGAGGATTTTGTCGTTTTTTCTTCTTCCTTAACTATATTTGGCGATGTTTTCACTGTATGAGAATATCCCTATGTATGTGATGTATGTATGTGTATGTGCATGTGTGTGTGTGTATGTGCATGTGTGTGTGTGTGTATGCGTGTGTGTGTGTATGTGTGTGTGTGTGTGTGTGTGTGTGTGTGTGTGTGTGTGTGTGTGTGTGTGTGTGTGTGTGTGTGCGTGTGTGTGTGTGTGTGAAGATGTGTATGTATGTATGTTTGTATGTGCACGTTTGCAAGGTTGTTGTGACTATTTTTACATGATCCAAGTAAACGAAATGGCTTTGAAAATTCAATTGAAATATTTTGTTATAATTATCACTGTATAAATGTTAATTCAGCCTTTGTTTAACATTAAATCAATGAATCATTATTATTATTATTATTATCATTATTATTATTATTATTATTATTATTATTATTATTATTATTATTATTATTATCATTATTATTATTATTATTATTATTATTATTATTATTATTATTATTATTATTTCAAATATTTGAATAACAAAATCGCTCACTTGGATGCGGGTTCTTTAATGAAATGAATGATGAGTTGTTTTTGATTTTGATTTTTTGACAAAGAAGCCAGACTTTTGAATTCATTACTGAAGTGTCTTTCATACCTTTTCTGTAGAGATCAGTAATATAAAGAAATCCGATTTCCACTAGTTCTTATGTTTTCGAATGAATCTATAAGTAAATATATAATTAAAAGAATATATAGTTGAATGTGTTAAAAAGTCGAAAGGGATCATACCCACCAGAAGGAACTTACAGGTTTTACAATCAAGGGAGCACGATTTCAACCTGGACGGCTCACATTTTTCTTCTTTCGGTACAAGAAGCAACTAAGGACTATAAACTAGATTATTATCTTAAATAAATTCTCTGTGTGTGTGTGTGTGTGTGTATGTCTGTACGGTTACGTGTACGTATTTGTGTGTGTGTGTGTGTGTGTGTGTGTGTGTGTGTGCGCGCGTGCGTGCGCGCGTGTGTGTGTGTATCAGTAAGAGTGTGAATGTGTGACAAGTAGTGTGGGAGGATTTACTGTATAGACAATCTTTTGCTCATCGGTTTGTTCTGATTATGTAGCGCCGCAAAAAGACGTCATAAAATGGCTTGTATATATATATATATATATATATATGTTCTCGTTGTTTGCGTATTTAACTCGTTTGTTTTTGTATTACATGTTATTTACACAGTTGGTGACGTCCTGTACCCATTTATGCATATG
>NC_068992.1:14175837-14181567 GCF_001194135.2 Octopus bimaculoides
AATTGAACGCAACGCATCCATATCTTCACGTTTTTGATGCGAATCTACTCTATACTGTTTTCTTCCTCCATCCTTCACTCATTCTCTTTTTCTCCCCTCCTTCTTTCACCGTTTTCTATCTGTCTCTCTCCCCCTTTCTTTTTTTCTCTCTCTCTCTCGTTGCTCACACGTGGCCGTCGTCCATCTTTCTTTTCCTGCACGAACATTAAAAACCTCAAAGGTAATAATTATTATTCTCATGCTGGCCACCTGGTAAGATCGGTATTTTAAATAACGATCTTATCCTTATATATATATATATATATATATATATCATCTTTCTCGATATTATTTACAATCTTCAAAAACTCTTCATTTAATTACCGGTAACGAACTCCTTTCGTGAATTTCACCTTAATAGACGCTTGTATACATAATTCAGTGAAGTCGTGCGTACTTTACTAATGCAAAGTAACTTAGGTAACAACGCTCTTACCCTTGAGAAGTGTCAAAATATCATATTATGCATGCTATTTATTTTCTTCTTGAAAATATAAAAGTTTAACATATGGCCAAAATTTATTTCACAGCTATTAATTGTGACGAAAATTCTCATCAAACTGACCAGATTATCATCAAATATTCCTTCGGTACTCGAGAAAAAAAATTGTCTTCGTCACACTAGCTTTAACGACAGATGACAAAAATCATTTGTGCAATTTCGGTGAATAAATACTTAATGGAAACAATATTGAGAATGCAATGTTGTAACTAGATACTTTATGAGAAGTACGGTTACAAACCTTTCCTATAAGTGAAATCAAAAACCAACGGATAATATGAGGAAATTTTAGCATTACTTTTGCAGTTCAACAAAACTAATAATCTTATATATTCCCCACAATACGCTTATAAACAGGGGGATAGCATATCCTGAAAACTATTATCATTCTGTGATGAATTATTCACGGAAAAAGCTACGTTGTGTTCTGTAGGAAAATGTCGTCCAACAAATCATGAATATCTCTTGCAAAGGAACAATGCAGATTAAATATCCATCTCTGAAACTACAGTTTATGAAGGGAAAATATACATTACATAAACGACATTTGTTACTTGAGCTGTGTTAAGTATTCAATGAAATATTATTTCTTTTCGAGCTTTCTAGCTACTTCCACGTGATCGTACTTCTCTCTATTATTGCTGTCGCTCATTCTTCCTCAGGTTTCATTATTCTTCTTTTATCGCTAATTTTCTTATACTCCTTTCCTTCTTGTTCTTGCAGCATTCGCATTATTATTGTTTTGAGTTTTTGTTTTTTTTTTGTTTTGTTTTTTTATTTTACTATTTACCTTTACTTTACATCTGAAAAACAAATCTGTATAGAACGAGCAAATGCAATATTTATCACACTTTTCACATGAAACAACTTCACAACCTAGGCAATCCGATTTTTGATTTTGTATTATCGGAATACATGTCTCCTGTAACCGGGCATGAACAACACTTCTAAAACAGAATGGAAAATACTCGAATTCGTTTCCAGAGGCCAAACAGGCAATTTGAAGAAGAACAGATGCTGTTACCGCCTTGTATCTATCATTTTCAAAATATTGGAGAGGATGTCACTCTATAAAATATTGTATTCTTTCATGTGTGTTTTATTTTGCTTTATTGTTTTATACAGTAGGCTATAGAATATTTGTTTTTACTGAGAAGAAACAAACTACAAATAAATAGATAAACAGGCAGACAGACATACAGATACATAGATAGATAGATAGATAGATAGATAGATAGATAGATAGATAGATAGACAGACAGACGGACAGACAGACAGACAGACAGATAGATAGATAGATAGATAGATAGATAGATAGATAGATAGATAGATAGATAGATAGATACTGACATGGTTGTTATTCTTACTATTATCAATCATCAGAAATTTCATACTTGAGTTACATTTAGCTATGTCCATAATATACTAGACAAATACCCGTATATACATACGTATATATAAGCATATACTGAAATGTATATGCGAGTGTATGCATGTCTGAGTATATATATATATATATATATATATATATATATATATATATATATATATCAGTTTGGTAGAACCAACAGGATAAACGTGATTCTAAATGTGTTTATACACTTTTATTGCATTTAATCAGCAGAAGATACAGAGTGACTTAAGAGCTGAGAGTTTTGCGTACGCCCCTAATCAAGTTTGATAAATGTCATATACGTATCTCCCAACCCTTGACTTACTTTGTCACTTCTGGTGAGTAAAAGTAATATATCAAAAATAATATGCCGATTAAAAATAATAAAAATATGCATACAAGCACACACACATTCACACATCATAGACATAATCATTATGTTCCGATTATCTGATGAGTTAGCCTCCTGTATTTGCATTAGTTTGTGAGTATATACTTGTATAATATTGAGCATACATATTGATGCAAACATGTACATATAATTTTTGCATATCTTAAGTAATACTACATGAATGAAGTTATGAAACAGCTGTAATCATATCATATGGCAGTTAGATGGAAACATCTCACATGTTTCTTGACTTTATGCTTCATATGTGTGTGTATGTGTGTGCTATATGTATGTATATATACATATATATATGTATGAAATGTATTTATGCATGTACCGTATTTTAACGTGTATAAGAAACCGTTTTTTTTTTTGTCAAAAATTAAGTTTTAAAAAAATTAGAGTTTCCTATACGTAGATAGTATTATAATATTTTACAAAACCTTTTTTTCCGCATTTTAAACCCCAAAATTAGGGGGTTCCTTATACACGCTAAAATACGGTATGTATATCTGTATATATATATATATATATATATATATATATATATATATATATATATATATATATATATATATATATATATATATATATGCTTGTATATATGCATGTATGTATATATGTATTTGAATAAGAGTAGAGAAAAGAGCGCCTTACTCAGCCAAATCCTAATTTTTTAGGTAATAGGAGAGATACTACTGTGAAAGAAACACCCACAAGATTATTGCGGCAATTTATTAGGGTCTTTTATATCCTAGTTTCAACTCACTTCGTATACAATGTATGGTAATATGCAGAGAGGGTGAAAAATAGGTGCACAGTTGCTTAACATGAGCGGAATATTAAGCAACTGAGTGGAATCCTTTTTAGGATAAAAAATGAAAAGAATATTCCACTTATGTTGGTTTCGCATATGAGTGGAATATTCTTTTCATTTCTTATCCTAAAGAAAAAAAGAAATAGAAAAATGAAAGAACCATCCACTAATATTAAGCAATTGTATTCTTACTTTTTCCCACTCCTATATATCTATCACATCTTAAATATTCCTCTCACCTTCCCGTTTGACTCACATCTTGCACACGCTTCTAACCCCTTACATCCATATTTTCTTCACTCACATATTATGATTACACACGGACACTAGCACCTCACATGCCCACTAACATGAGTCCCAATACTGCACTTGGACAATTACCACACAAGCCTGATTCCAACCAAGAGTACACTCCCATACCTGCACATACACACCCGCCTTCTTCCCTTCTTATTCCACTCCATAGCAATGCACTGCACTTAGTTCCTAACCTGTCGTCCATTTTTCTTCTTCGTTCGCTGACTTTTCCTCCTCTTTCTCCGCTCCCGCTATGCTTTTACCACTTTTTTTTATGAAGGTCTAACTTCCGAAACATTTTGGTTCTTTATCTTCATATTAAAGATTTAAACTAATACCGTTATTTAATAAAACCCGCTTCCTCCTGTACGGTCTTTTTTATTCTTCTTTGCATTTACACTATAAAACTTAATAGTTAGCACTGGTGCCTATCCAAACCAGAAAGCTACAATAAATATTGCCGTCATTGAATATTAGAAATCCGCGCTTCTTGGTTATTCATATTAGTTGAATAATTGAAAATATAGAACGTTCTGACATCGTTTTTTCGTGCATTTAGGTTCTTTCTGTATATATTTGCATGACGCTGATGTCTGTTTTATGACTCAACCATGCATGTTTAATGTAATAAAGACGTAGAAGCTTTGCTCGACCCTGTCTCATAAAAGAAGTAATTATTCTAGAGCAATACGTGAAATTGTCAATGCGCTTTAATTAAAAATGTTGCTCTCATTGACATTTTGTTTCTTAATGCGATTGTTTAATTGTCGACACAAATTTATTACCATTGTAATAATATAGAACATGTGATGCAGTAGTCAATGCGTTTTGACTGAAATGGATTTGATTGTCAATTCATTTCTGTTGACAAGATGTTATGATTGTCAATCTCGTTTTCATTACTCGTTTGAAACAGCCAACATGCTACGCTTAACGAACAAATCTCATTGCCGATATTATTGATTGTCAAATGTTCTTAATACCAGTGTGTGTGTGTTTTTATGTATATTTAACTGCTAATACGTTTCGTTGCCAATGATTCTGAATATTTATCGTATTTAATTGCTAGAGTAACATTATTGTTAATCTCCTTTGGGCCACAGTGTTTTCAAAGTCAATGTGGTGAGATCGCCAGGTGTCAGAGTTGCAATCGTGTCATCACCGTTTATGGTATTTAATGCTAAATGCGTTTTGATTCTCACTATAATATGGTTGCCAATATGATTTTATTGCCAATGTGTTTCATTGTAAAAATATACGTTGAAGCCTAATGTGTTTTGATTACCAATCAATTCTAATTCCTAAGAAGTTCTTTATTCCCAACGTATTTTGCTTGCAAATGTACTTTGAGAATATATTTCGATTGGCAACGCGTTTTGATTGCTAATATAAAATGATTGACAAACGCTTTCTATCGATAACAATGTGTCTTTGTGTAAGTGCTTTAATTGCCAACGCATTTTGTGCGCATGCCTCTTATAAACTGCTGCATAGTTTGATTACTAATGTTTTTGTATTATTTACTTCATTCATTTTTGCCGTTGTGTTTTTACTGCTAATGTTTGTTTTGCTTTTTTTTTTATTCCCCAGTGTGTTTCGGTTGCAAATGTATCGTTATTGCATGTTTTAATTTGACATTATGACGAGTGTCATTAATATTTTTTATAGTTTTCCATTTTACTTTGTACAATTATAGGGAATAGTTCGATCTCAATCATGTTTTAATTGGCATACAGTTCTTAAGTCATTTGCATAACAGTATATGTGGGGGGGGGTCGTGCGAATGTGTAGGGGTGCGAGCAAATGTGTGGGGAGGGGGCGAGCGTATGTGTCTGTAATGCGTGTGACACACAGACGCAGAGTCACACAATAAAGTACCCAATACATCGAGATTTATTCAAACCTTACGATTTCCCCAATGGGTGTTGATTACTGTCAACAGAAAACTTGCAAGATTCAAAATATTGGCATCACCATAGATTATATACACATACACATACGCGTGCACACACACAGACACGCACACATGCATGCATACATACATACATACACATATACATACAACATACATACATGCACATGTATGTGAATATAAACAGATTGATATTCTCGTGTGTGTGTGTGTGAGTGTGTGTGTGTGTGTGCGTGTGTGTGTGTGCGTGTGTGCGTGTGTGCGTGTGTGTGTGTGTGTTTGCATATATACATGTATTTATTTATGTATGGGTGTATATATACATATAGTGAAGAAAGGAGAGTCAAGTCAAAATTAACGTATTTCCTTCCACCCGAGC
>NC_068992.1:14181732-14187259 GCF_001194135.2 Octopus bimaculoides
TACCTAAGGATTAGCATATTAAAAGGAATCCGTGGGAAAACTCATTTGAATAAAAAGGGGTCCTTTGTACTTAAAAGGTTGAGAACCATTGCACTAGAGCACAAGCGCATCAAATTTCTTCATTTTTATTGATCAAAAGGCTCCTTCGACGAGAGACTGATGCTCAGAGACAGATGAAGGAGAAGCAGCAGAGATTGACTTACTTTGCAAACGGGAAATTTGGGTAGAAAAGGATAATCTGTACAATCAGTCATTGAAACTAATTCAACTAACCTTGGATATGACTGTGGTTTTATATAAATATACTGTTGTGTTTGTGTGTATTTCTATGCATCATTATATGTGTGCGCTGTCGACTATCTGAATATCACACCGAAGATTTCATTTGAATTCTAGGAAGAGAGTAGAATTGGCTTAAAGATCCTAAATACCAGTAACCGATGTTAAATTCGGTGATAATTCAGCCATTGATAGCTATGTGTTATAACTTCTGTAATTTTCCCCCAGCCAATGATTTGTATAATAGGGTAAAATGTCATACGTTTGTGAATAGGCGGACTTGATTATTGGATCAATCACATACCTTGTAGTTGATTCTATCAACCAAGGAAGAATGTAAGTTAAGCTAATTTTGCTGGATAAAAATTCTCGAAGTACAAGGAATTAATCGTAGGGTACAACGTATTTTTACACAACAATCTACGATTTGTGATTCTCCAGATCGCTAAGGATTCATAATAGCAAAGAAAATTACTTTGCTTTATAGTAAGAGTTTTATGAAAACTGCTTTCTGCGCTCTCAATTTGAAATATTATCACTAAGGATTTTCCATACTGGATTCAGAAACATTTTCCGACAGGTCACAGATATTCCAAAGGGTTTTAGCGGAAAAATCTAAAGGTAAGATATAATTATATGATAAATATGGACGGTATCATCGCAGTGAGGAAGCATCCTAAGTCACATAATAAGCTTAAGCACTGGAAAAAATTGCATAGACATTTATCATCTAAATGCAAACCGTGAAATAGGCATATAGGAAATCCATTAACTTAAACTGGAGAGGATATAACTACATTTGTCAAAACTGACATTTATGTCCGTTTGGCAAGTCATGGAGAATTGTATTTCTAGCACTTAGAATTATATTCCCAGCTCCATGAGACATACTGCCGCTTGAATCGTGTATCGGAGTGAGCAGGTGAGTTTCAACAGCTACCTCTTAAACTTAAGTCTAATTTTAGTAATGTAAGCGAGAGAATTACTATAGTTTTAACAAGCACAATGTAAATAAAGTGTCGTCAAACCGAAATTTCGTCCGGGCTGTATTGAACTTCATAGATAAGTACATCACTTATGCAACTTTTGGAGCCATTGCAATCATATGTATTACAGCCAAAAGAAAAGGATTAATACCTTAAATAGAAAGTCAGAGCTAATTACTTAATGTTGCTAATAAACCAAATACTACCTGCTAATCAGAGCAGAATTATGTATGCATATATGTATGTGTCTATATATCAGGTCATCCCATAAGTTCGGTCCGAATTTTGAATAAAGAAAATAAGTGATCAAATGCTATATTTAATTGAAATTTAATCATCAATGTACTTTCCCTGATTATCTATAACTTACTTCCAAAGATTAACCAGCAAAAATCCATACAGTCCGAGAGCGTCGTAGAGCGCTGGACGGAAAAAGCGGTTAAATTGTTCGGGTTCTGATGTGGTCTGTAACTCCAGGAGAAGAAGAATAGGAGGGGATTGACGAGCAGCGTGGCCAGTCTCACCCAGAAATTGGCAGAGAGGAAGATGTCTCTGAAAGATGGGGAAAAGGCAGCAAATGCGTACTTCGCTTCCGTCATCTACTACCGCTTGACTGTCGTCTTTTGCCCTGCTTCGTGGCTGATAAAGTTAGAGCGCTTTTTTCCGCATTCTGTAGAAGGGACATATTCCGCTTGCCAGACGGTGCATCTGCTGTCAGCAGCCGCTGAGCGGATGACTGGTCATGACGTGGCTAATGATGCGTATATAGGCGCTGAAGCTGCGGTATATCCAGCGTTTTCTTGACGGTGAGCAGGTGTAGTCGCCGTTTGCTAGACAGGATTTTCCGAAGCACTTCCGAAGCGTAGACCGAGAAAGGGTGCTTAGCGCCTAGATTGTCGGGAAGCACCCATAGTCCTCTGTCTGTCGGGCAATGCTGACGGGGGAAGTTCCACATTGAAATTCTGTGGGGGATTAATGGCCGGTAAAGGCGACGGCGTCCTCGTGGAAACTAGGCGTCGTGTGGGATCAATTAGCAAGTCTTTTCCGGACGACTTTCGAGCCGGGGCCTATGGATAATTTCTATAAATCCCTGGTTTGACAACGTAACTGAGTAGCTCTGCCGGTTCAAGACAAACTCTACAGTAGCGGAACTACTGTCCGAGATGTGCGCTGAGCGATGAAACTGTAAGACGGATCCAGTTATCAGCTGAATCCATCGTGAGGTTTGCCCACCCCACGCCTTCTTTTGGTCGGGAAAGGAAAGCAGTTTTCAACCGTCTGGTGGCTATGGCGAAAGAAGTAGTGTGGTAGACGAAGTTGAAATGACAGAAGATAGATACTTTCGTCTTTGACCAAGCTTTCGTCGACTTTTTCAAGTTCCATTTGAAAAGGAAAGTGGGGGTGGAGAGAGAAGTGCCGAACCCTAATCACTCAGTACTTTTGTTGAAAGGTGTGAATGTGGCAGGGGGGAGGCCTGTGTGAATGGGTCTAGTCTGAGCATATGCTTTTAAGGTGGAGAGGTTAAGAAGGATAGAGGTACCTGCTGAGGTGCCCTTAGTGGTCGGTGTGTCCAGGATGTATAGGTTTCCTTGTTGCCACTGGATGGAGTTTCCACCTTTGGGGAAATCTTATTGTTCGAATTTTTAGTGCCAGTTTTTATTGATTTTTTACTCCTTACATGCACTATATGTAAATCCCCACTGCCCTTTATGTTGTACCATTCTTTGTTTTTGTGTGTGGCTTTTAAAGAAAGAATCATCATCATCATCATCATCATCATCATCAACATCAACATCATCAGGGTGGCGAGATGGTACAGTCTTTAACACGCCGTGCAAAATCCTTAGCGGCATTTCGTCCGTCCGTACAGTCTTAGTTCAATTTCCACCGGGGCTGAGTTGACCTTCTGGGGAGGAAAAAATAATTACCAGTTAAGCACAGGAGTCAATGTAATCAACTTAACCCCTCTCCCGAACATGCTGTGCAAAAACTTGAAAGCATTATTATCATTATCATCATTCCGCCCCTTAAAGACCAAAAAGGTTTTAAACGCAGCTTTTATCCTGTTTGAATCAATAAATTTTAATGCTTCATAGTTTTGTATTGTCATAAACCAAATGATTCAAATAATTTCCAAAATATTAACGACAGTTAAACCAAGATCAATCTTTTAACTTTAATTCTATTACCTTTGAATTAAATAGAATTTAACTATCATTTAAATTCTGCTTTGTGATTCCATACTTCGTAAAAATATTTATTATATTTAGTTATTATAAAACTTTAAAAATATTATTGTTGGTTCCAAATAGCTTCAGTTCAAATGTAAACAAATACGAAACTTTGAATACCATTCTTCTCAACATTAGACAGCTTTATTCGAATCAATGTACACCTTTCTTTTAAGTATTAAATTACATTTCATTTAACTTTTATTTGCTATGAAAATATTTCAAATAATAAAAATACATTTATCTGTTTTTAAAACTATACCCCTTTATGGTATGCCCGTTTCAACGAGTGTGTCTCTGCACCGATACTTGACCTACTAGATATAGCAAGTGAATCAGTCTGAAATCACAACATTTTTGATCACAGACCTTCCTTTTCAGAATTGAGTTGAAATAACGACACCGATCGCAAGATAAAAGAAATTTGCCTAATCGATGAAAGCTAGTTCAGCTCCAATAGATGAAACTTCACTCAAACAATATTTCTGACCGTGAAAGAGGAAAAGAAAGTCAAGTTGTCTGAGATGATTGTTCTTAATGGCTGTCTCCGTCATAATTGAGAACTTAGAAGTGAGGGCGATATAAGAGTTTCAGAAGGGAAGGCCTGACTTGGGAATGTATCACACTGTGGCGTGTTTCGAAAGATGGAAAGCTTGCATGCAGGGGAAGAAACTAGATGACGGATTGATGAGTATTGCAAAGACTTCGGTTTCTGTACCGACAGCACCATTATGGAATGGGTTTGAGAGATGGAATTTGAGATTTTAAAACAATTTATATTATAGATAGACAGACAGATAGATAGCTAGATAGATAGATAGATAGATAGATAGATAGATAGATAGATAGATAGATAGATAGATAGATAGATAGATAGATAGATATACATGCAAACATGTACATATATTTGTATGTGCATATAAAAGAATATGTACATATGCATGTAAACATATATATGTGTATGTATGTATATATGTAAGTATATATATGTATATATATATATATGTATGTATATATATATGTGTGTGTATATATATGTATGTATATCTGTATATATATATGTATACATGTATGTATCTTTGTATGTATGTGTGTATATAGATATATATAAATATATTTACACACACACACACACATACATATATATATATATATATATATATATATATATATATATATATATATATATATATACACACACATGCACACGCACACAGAGAAATGTCTGTATATAATGTAGGCAGGGTAAAATCCAAGCTCTGTGTGCGTATACGTATGCGTGTGTGTGCATGTGTGCGTGTGTGTGTGTGTGTTATTTCTTTACTACCCACAAGGGGCTACACACAGAGGGGACAAACAAGGACAGACAAACGGATTAAGTCGATTATACCGACCCCAGTGCGTAACTGGTGTGTGTATGTGTGTGTGTGTGTGTGTGTGTACAGAGATATGCGTGTATGTATGTACGTTCGTATACGAGTTATCTAACATATTTATTCAAATGCAGACGACAGAATAAAGAACGGACGAGATAGGCTTCCATTTCTAGCATCTCTCACAACCAAATTGAAGGGTTCTCGCTAACTTGCTCATGTATCATAGCCTAACAGCTCTCTGCACACCATAACTAATTCTTAGATTGATGGCTATACTTAAGGAATCGCTTTAATTCTTCCAATATGTTGTACGATCCATCTTTGTGATGGATTGTCCCTGGCATTCCATAAAAACATTTTCTAGAAAATTCAAAACTGTTTCATATCAAAGTTTACTCCTACCATTATGAAGGAAACTTTGGCAGAGGTAAAAAAAAGAATTTACTACTATTCTACTGCAGAATTTCTTCGTATGGTGTCTGTTTTACTGCGATGGTTCTTAGGTAAGGGGTGGAGTCTGGTGCTGGGGATTATGGCATTGGTCTGAATGGCTGTTGGTTGATAGTGGTGGTCATGCAGCTGGGTTGATGATGCCGGCGATGATGACGATCTTACTGCCGCTGCTGGGACCTGGTGATGGTTGGGGGGGTGTTGG
>NC_068992.1:14187657-14188232 GCF_001194135.2 Octopus bimaculoides
GGTGGCAGTGGTGGTGGTGGTGGTGGTGGCCGTGGTGGTGGTGGTGGTGGTGGTGGTAGTGGTGGTGGTTATGATTGCGAAAACACAGTTGATGGAGTAACGCTATATAAAATCAGAGAAGGTTGAATAATTAAGAAGTTCACATCGAAGCCATGATCTTCCGGTATTGGTCCTACAATACGGCAACTGGGATAAGTCCGTTTAGCAAACCCTGGAGCAGCCCCAAGCCATCTGAATGAAATTGAGTAGACGGAAACTGTGTGGCTTGAATGGGTAATCTAAACCTTTAGCATTTAAACCCATCACATCTGGCCCAGTTCTTCTACCCTTTTTTATGTTCGAACCGGCCAGATTCAGCCCCTCACATCTACCCTGCATCTACCCTATATTACTAGAAATAGGAGCTAAGATGCTCCCGTATATGTGTGTGTGTGTGTGTGTGCGCGCGCGTGCACGCATTTGTGTGTGTATACAGCTTTGTAGGAACATTCTTGCATGTTTGCGAGAGATTAGTTCTATTACTTTATATAGTACATAAGGATATATATATATATATATATATATATATATATATA
>NC_068992.1:14191456-14196438 GCF_001194135.2 Octopus bimaculoides
GACACACACACATACATATATATGACGGGCTTTTTTCAGTTTCCGTCTAACATCCACTCACAAGGCTTTGGTCGGCCTGAGGCTATAGTAGAAGACACTTGCCCAAGGTGCTACGCAGTGGGACTGAACCCAGAACCATGTGGTTGGTAAGCAAGCTACTTACCGCACAGCCACTCCTGCGCCTACACATGAGGTTGCATCTTGGGATTGCAAGTGCGTCACTGTCTCTCTTGTAATCCCAGGATGCAATCTCATGTGTAGGCTATGTCATATTTCTGTGGAAGACATTACGCATCTGATTAGCAGCTGTCCTAAAATGTCGTCACGGTACTTCCTCCCTATGCGGCACGATGTTGTTGCTAAAACAAATTACAATGTCATCCACAAAAAAGACTGTCCTGAAATAAACTTAGAAAATCCCTTTGTTATGAAATACATTTATAAACACCAACTCAAGGAATACCAGTGGAATAATCCCATCAAAACTCCTGTCAAATGTAAGCACAACAGGCAGGATATTGTTGTTTGGGACAGAAGGGCAAAGGTATGTACCATCATAGAGGTTAACCACCCTGCAGATATAAATATCTCTTTGAAAATCAAAGTAAAAGAGTATATCTATGGACAACTGCTTCGAAACCTCCAGCTTCTATCCAGACTATGAATTCATATTCATACCAATAATATTTGGAGCACTAGGTTTCCTTAGTAAATGCTTAAAGGAAAATCTGGATAAACTGGGATTTTCAGAAAGAGAAATTAACCGGCTGATTCGTACATTAAAATTGCAATCTGTGAGTGGAACAGTAAAAAAATGTAAGACTTTTCTCAAGTTTCAAATGTGAATTTGTCTGTGTTAACTACATCCGAAAGATGGAGCCTTGTATCTTTTTTGGAAATTGGCTCCCTCCCCAATGGAAGATTTATAACAATTAAAAAATAGAATAGACATACATACATACATATACCACCTCTGTGAATTAACTGCAGAATTCACTACATATTCTACTCATAAATATCCTTCACTGGGTAGAGATGTAGATCTGTCATGAAACTTTCTCGAATATTGGCGTGGCGAAATGAAAGTAAGTCTTCATAAATATTCTTCATTTGTTAAAGCTGTAGATTAGGCGAGGAAATTTTGCGGAATAGGACTGGACGGAAAGCGGCAGTAAACATTCTTCTTTCGGGGAAAGCTATAGATATGATATGAACGATTTTTATGTTGGAGTAGAAGGTTCTAGGGGAAAGAAAGAAAAATATATTGATCTAAGTATTGTCAACAATTATTTTATATCATTAATACGTATGATTAGGAAGAGAGAGTATTATAATACGATTTCTTCATATTGATAATAATGATTTTTTTAACTATAATAATAATGATTTATAAATATATATCTCTTGTTGTTTATCTTCTTACATTTTTATATCTATATTGTGGTAGTTATCCAGAGGGATATACGCACGGCGCCATCTTCTTTATAGCTGCCATTGTTATGAATCGCCATATACAACGTCATGAAATTAATTGAATTGTAAAGATTTTTTCTATTTGTTTGCTTACAATTTCGTTATGTTGGTGTTTACTTATATACTCACGTATTATTGAGGTCTATGAAGATTTTTTTGTGCTCAATGGAGTTTCATCGTATTGCTAAGAATGTAACGAGATGTATGACACCCGAGTTGTTGAAAACATACAAACACCCGTTAACATCTGACATTTTCCTTTTTTCCGGAAGGTAAGGGCTGTGCACTTGCTCTTTATATTTTCAGGACTCCTGAGACTGGAGGAAAGAAGAAAAAGAAGTTGTCCTATAATCTATGAACCAGGGTTGAATGTTTGTAACGAAGACAATCCTCTAACGGCATCCAAATTCTAAGGGGTGATGTCGAACAGAATTAAATCTAAAATCCAACGACTCAAAACACAAATGCTAGCCAAGAGGCATCTCGTTCAACGATATATCAATTCTGCCAACCCACAGCCCTGGACTGGTACTTTATTTCAATGACTCTGAAAGGATGGAAGGCAAAGTTGACTTCTGTGGGATTTGAACTCAGAATGTAGGAAGCCAGAGGTAATACCTCGACATTTTCTCTTATGATCCAACGATTCCGCCAATCGAACCTTCGTGCTGTTAGCCCCCTCTGTCTCTCTTTCTCTCTCTCTCTCTCTCTCTCTCTCTCTCTCTCTCTCTCTCTCTCTCTCTTTCCCTCTCTACCTCTCTCTCTCTCTTTCCCTCTCTCACCCTATTTATGTATCTGCCTATCTTATTTTCTATCTCTTTCTCTTTCTCTTTAATACTACAATGGCCTATGCTTCTCTGACCTACCTAGTTCCATACTGTATCTACCCATCGTTGCGCCTGTCAAAGCTCACCCACTACACCTATCATTCTTTCTTTCATATACCGCTTTAACTATTTAATCTCAGTCTTTTCTCTTCCCCCCTGCAACCTTCTCTTACTCCCTTCTTTTATTCGAAATATTTCATTCAGGCGTCGGCTTAAATATATTTGAATTGAGATTCAGCCATACCCGTCACTTCAGTCTCGGAGTCCCTAAGGATGTCATATGCATAGCCTTTATTCATCAATTTCCCTGCTTGACACAGTTGACATCCTTCACTTGAACTACATACTTCACATACCCTTGTATTAAGCAGAAACTACTCAGAAATCACATTCTTCGGCGCCCAGACTATGGGTAGATTTCTTTAAACCGTCTGGAATAAAATTGCTTCTGTACACACGAAACTACACAGCATAACTTTCTTTATCACAAGCGGTGTTTTTGCGCCAAAGTTTAATCCATCTGTCGAAGCCACTCTAAGAAAATTTAGCTCTGCACTGCTGTACCTACTGTTCACAGCCACTTTCACTCTACCTGTTTTCACATCTCTCTAATGAAAGGCAGTCTTCTGTATTTTATTGGAAAGAACAGATGGAAGTCACAAGGTGTTAAATCCAGGCTGTCCAGTACTCAAGGGACCACTGACCAGCGCATATATTAAATTGTGTGATTTGATGTTAAATAACGTGTGTGGTCGCAAATTGTTATAGTGAATGTGGATCGTATTCAGATTTTGTTCGCTTTTTCTCCACTTAAATAGCTTCTATGAGTTATTTGAATTTTCGGTGTATCGATCGCTGTTTACAATACAGTCATATTTCGGGGGAAAAAAAGACAATGACACCCTTTTCCTCCCGATAATAGTTACCAAGACTTTCTGAACCTATCGTTGGCTCTTCATAAAGAGGCGTGACACAATCGCAAGAGCCTTCGTTTCTGGACCATAAGTATGCGTACACGTTTCAACATCTGTCACCAGAATAGAGAAAACATGTCTACATTAGCCTTAAATGCTTCAAGCAGATCAAAGCAGATTTCCACACCTCCTTCCTTGGAATCGGCAACTGCCATGTTACTCGGTTTGCACACACTTTCCGATTACCTAAACTCTTCCCAAATCTTCAGTAATGCATTGACTACAGTCTAGTTGTGCTGCAAAAATAACATCGTGATGTCCTAAAACATCATAATCCACTAACTATGATCCAATTTGGTTACCGTGTGTCAGGGAACATTTGAAGAAGTATTGGAATGAGAGTGCTTAGGTAGACGTATACTGTATTTCTGAGCAATGTTAAATATTCATTTTAAGTTACTAAATATTATGTTGGTCAGTTGAGGTTTTGTTACTTGCTGAATCGCTTCATATGCCTTAGGTCTTAACACCTTGTCGTTCATAATTTAGACCCATTGATTCGATAATAACAACCACATTTCTTTGCAGAAATGCCATATTATTATAGTTCAAAGAAATGAGTTTACTAATACTATCGTGTAACTGAATAATGGGTTTTTTACATTCGCTTCTACATTCGTATTCCGAGCAATAAACTCTTGTATTTCTCCTTTGGTCTTTGTATTTAAGTGGTGTGTGTGTCTGTGGAAGAAAGAGAGAGGCATAAAACAATTTTTGTTTACTTTGTTTTTTGTTAGACATTTTTTTTCGGTAATATATATATATATATAAAAGGTGCGTAGTATCAACGGGCGCAGTCACTAAGTTCAAAGAAAAAAATTTTTTTTTTTATTTTAAACATCAACACAAATGTAAAAATATTGAAAGTACCAGTAGGTTGTACAACAAAAATTCTTCAAAGAATCACCGTCTTATTGGTGTACCGAGTGACCGTAAAACTGAGAGAGATGTTACAGAAATAAAACTATGTGAGAAAAACTACGACATACGAATTACATGCATTACGTTTGAAGTGTGTTGTTTGAGACTAAAATACGTAAGATTTTGCACCAACATAGAATATTATCTTTATTATATTCCTGTGTTTTATCCGCTGCTATTTTGAAATATCAACACGATCTTCACAGCGACAATACGTTCGCGATAATACAGTGTGACTTCATCTATAAAAGCTTCGCTGACCCTATTAATGACTATACAGTCTTTTCGAAACTCACTGCTTTTGTTTTACTTTTTCATGTGAGAGTATATAACGCATACATGTGTATGTGAGCGTGTGTGTGTGTGTGTGTGTGTGTGTGTGTGTGTGTGTGTGTGTGTGCGCGTGTGTGTGTGTGTCTACAGATATATGCATGCGTGTAGCTATAGTGCGTGTATATGGACAAAAAAGGATTTTCATCGCATATTTTCCTAGATGAATTGAATATGAGTATATCTCTGTGCCTATAGACGTTTGTGTGTATGAATTCATTCCATGAATGTACAAACAATATGGAATTGATGATAAGAATATTTGTGTTTCTAAACATATACATGCATATATATATATATGCCAATTTATGCATACATAATTGTCAGTATGTGTGCACATATATGTATGTATATATTACATATGTTTGTCTATTTACAGATGTATATATAAATGTATGCATAAATATATTTATTTGCATATGTATAAGACAAATATATATATCTATGTATATGTATA
>NC_068992.1:14196535-14198051 GCF_001194135.2 Octopus bimaculoides
TATATATATATATATATATATATATATATATGCGATTTGGTTACCGTGTGTCAGGGAACATTTGAAGAAGTATTGGAATGAGAGTGCTTAGGTAGACGTATACCGTATTTCTGAGCAATGTTAAATATTCATTTTAAGTTACTAGATATTATGTTGTCTGTGCGTTTCGCGATGAAACATTACAGCCATGTGTCTGTGGTTATATATGCGTGCACAACATTTGCGTGCTTATATTTCTATGGAAATACATACTTTTTACCATGAAGCAAATAGTAATGAATTTGTGTACTTATATAATATAATAGTAAGTATAAAAGTGTCAGATGGCATGTGAAAAACATTTCCCTTTCACACTCTCCCTTTGTTCGCTTATGTGTGTGTCTAGATGTGTTCTTATATATGTGTGAGCGTGAATGTATAAATATATATATATGTATATATATATGTACATATATATATATGTATACATATATACATGAATGTATTCACACGCACACATACACAAACACACACACACATATGCATATGCTCATACCTGTGTATGTATCAACAAAAGCGCACGAAGGCCGTATATAATAGATATGTGTATATTCATTTATATATATATATATATATATCTGAATGTATCCGTGTATATATATATATGCATATATACAAATATATATATACAAGAAGAGAAAGAGGGAGAGGGAGAGAGAGATATGTATGGATATATATACGTAAGTGATATACATACCTGCGTATATATATAATTGATGTATATATATATATCGATAGATAGATCGGTAGACAGACAGACAGACAGACAGACAGACAGACAGACAGATAGAGAAAGAGGGAGAGAGAGAGAGAGAGAGATAAGAGGGGTATATGAATATGTCCTTCTTTGCCACCTTTTCTGTATCAAATAGCTATTTAATGAATTACTTGAATGCATTCATCAACTTGAGTAGATAAAATAGATAAATAACGTTTTATTGGTGGCGTTTTGGCGCGAACGGGAATGAATAAAAATATCGAAATAAAAAAAAACAGAAAGATACGGAGATACAAAAGTGTAAAACATGGCGCAGAAATCGCAAAAAAGGCAACGCAAGACATACATTTGAGTTTTCGTATTGACTAACGATATGTAGCAATAATCCCGTCATTTACACATGTGAAACGAAGTAGGTTGCAAAGTTTCATTTCAATGACAGTGAAGGCGTTGTGTTCGTTGTAGTCGGAATCAATGAAAGTTCACTTACTGCGTTTCATGCATTTCTACTGGGTGTTAAAAAAAAATGTGTTTCCTTCACACTCACACATAAACAGCTCGCACACACACACACATACACATACACACGCAAACGCAAATATAAACATTACACACACATATATACATATATATATATATATATATATATATATATATACACATGTACATATATATTTACATATATTAATATATATTTATGCTTGTATGTATATACACATATACATATATATATGTAAATTTACATACATTTATATATAT
>NC_068992.1:14198431-14204891 GCF_001194135.2 Octopus bimaculoides
ATATATATATATATACATCTTTCTTGATTGTGATTTATCTGCTTTTTTTTATTCTTATTGCAATATTTGATGATGTACTTTCATTTTATTTTTCGCCTTTGATATGTTCTTTATATTTTTTTCTGTTTATTATTCTTTCGGTTTCAATGGGTTTTCTTTTATTCCGGATACACAGCCACAGACGCACTCATACACAAATACACATACATGAGCGTGTATGTATGTGTGAGTGTGTGCGCGCGCGCGTCTGTGTGTGTCATAGCAAGTATATATTGCATGTGACACATAAAAGAACTCTAGTAAAAGCGAAACAATTGCAAAAATTGAGAACGAGACATTCAGTCATATTTCTCACACGCACATACACACACGCACATACACACACACGCACATACACACACACGCACATACACACACACACACACACACACATACACACTCACGCACATAGGTATCCATTTGCGGTTATATTCTTATTTCATATATCATACAGACAATTATAATATAGATACACGCACACACACATCTATATGTATATATCCATTTATATATACATATATATATATATGTGTATGTGTGTGTGTGTGTGTGTGTGTGTGTGTGCGTGTGTATATATTATATATCTGCGTGTATGTAAATATATATGCATATGTATCTGTTAAAATATATTTGTGTATACATGCGTCTTTTCTGCGTTTGTTGAAGAATGAATTTACAAACATTTTGTGGGGGCGTGTCACAGACATGTATATATGTTTGTATGCATGCATATTTGTATATGTGTCTGACTATATAAACATATGCTTGTATATACGGCTGTATGCATGTTTGTATATATGTTTACGTATGAATGAATGCATACGCGCACGTGCATGCATACATTCATATATGCAAGCATGCATTCATACCACTACATCGTTTTTCGACATGCTAAATATTTCAACTAAATGTCCCTCAAAAGACTCCAGTTCTAAGGCAAGAGAAGGTTTTAGTATATAATATAGACCTAAAAGCCCCAACATAATGTGACGTTCATGGCTGGTTTGATGTTGTTTTCATCATGCCTTTACCCTGTTACAGGTGCACCAAATTTAAGGAACAAACTGATTACATACTGGTTGAAAATCCATTCTCATGATCGCCGCTTTTGTTTGTTTGCATATTGCTCTTGGTTTGGCTCTGAATTCGCAGTTATTTTAAATACTGTCATCTACATTCTGAATTCAAGCCCACCATGGGTAATTTTTTTTTTTTTTTTTTTGGTCATTTGAGAGTAAAAGCAAATGTGGATTTTGTTTTATTTGTAAATATTTAGCCCAACCCTAAAGCCGGTGAACCGGCAGAAGGAAATGCTAAGCGGCCATCTTCACGTTATGAATTCATATTCCGCCCAGGTCCACTTTGCATTTCATCCTTTCGTGGTCGATATAATTGATTTACGCCCTGTTCGATGTAATTGATTTACATCAGTTCCATGTAACTGATTTACGTCCTGCCCCAAATCTGCTGACCTTGTGTCAAAATTTGAAAACCAATATTTAGGTCAGTCCTGACTGAGAAGATCTAACTTTCAAACACAGTGTTTCCTGCCCCCACCCCCGTTATAGATGTATATTTATGTATATATGTGTATATTTATGTACATACATACTTACATACATACATACATACATACATAGTCACAAGTTGTATCTGGGGAAATTCTACATGCATCAAATTATTTCGTTGTACTTACAGAACCTTGCTGCTCGAATTCTATTCACTTACGATAGTAGGAATATAAATTGGGGCCAAACCATTGCATCGACCTCGTTTCCTATTCTCATACGGAAACTTTTGTCACGAATATACCTGATGGCATCAAAAGAAAAGAAAATACACAAGTGTTATATTTTCCTGTCTCTCACTTCCTCGATATGCTTAAGGCTAGCTTCCTATTTTAAGAATGCCTTTTCTTTCCGATGATTTCTGCCATATTCTTCTTAGGGAAGGATCATAATTTTTTTTTTTGTTTCCCACATCTACTCGTTCATCTGCGTCACTTGTTCTCTAATAACATAATATTTAAGTCTCTCTTTCTCTCTCTCTCTCTCCGTCTCTCTCTTATCTATAAGATTCTACGAAAAATTAATTTACTTTTTTCTTTCCTAGAATTACGCTTTTTTTTCGATAATTTTATTTATCTTCTAACGTAGACAGAGACAGAAATTAAATACATTGAACATTTTTGAGAAGCAATTAACCAAGCCGAAACATCTGGAAATTCAGTTGCCTACACAACACGTTTCATAGCACTTCTGAAGAAATAAACTATCACTTCTGTACACACAAACACATATGTACATATTCTGTAAATAATAATTATAACCTTATAAGCGTTCACTACGTATTGTCTACAGAAAATAGTCAAATGCTGAGGCATACAAGCCATCGATGGAAACAGAATGGTTATTAATACGTCTGGAAATCGAAACCACACCTCTTATTTTTCGTAATATATGTGCTGACCGATTGCATCAGCTTAACCATAGATTTTTGCAGTTAGATTTAAGAACTATGGTTTCATAGCGTTGTATAAATATATATGGGAACAGGCAAAGCTGTAATGTAAGAAGCTTTTTTTCCACACTATTCATTGCTCAATCCCCCTGCGTGGCAGCATGAGCACGTGTCTTTTATAATAGATAATAGGATCGGGCTCATCAAAACCTTGTGAGTGGATATGTCATTAGTTTATTTGACTAATTTTTATTGAACTTCTATTTCAGAAAATAACAATGGCAGGCCCTATGCTTACTAATGAAATGAAACGTGTGTGTGTGTGTGTGTGTGTGTATTAGTATGTATACTCCATTGCCCACACTAGTTTCATAGTGCTCCTTCTGTCGCTTGTTTGAAAATAATAGAAGACACTTACTGTGACAAACCACAACCAGTCTCCCTAGATTCTGTTTTATCTGAGATATATTCAAATATGTGTGTATGTTTATGTATATATACAGATGCATATATATGTATATATAATGTATTTAAACCTACATATATACATACGTACATATGCAAACACACACATGTGTGTGTATGCATGTATATATCGTATGTTTCAAATATCCTCTTAAAGTAAAATTCTATTGAATTTAGATTCTTAAAAATTTAGATTATAGTGCAAGTCTATTCAATTTAAATTCAATAGATTTGTACTATAAACAGACATTTCAAAACCACTCTATATATACATAACGAAAATTGTCTCCAAATATTCAAAAACAAACGACCTTGACAGAACAAAGATGAAAACACGAAAAGAAACTAAAAACAAAAGGAAAGACTCAACAAAGGAATAGTGATGGTAATGAAAACACAGATTTAAAGGCAAAAAGAAGTGAATTGAAAAGGTACTGTCTTTGGTTTATATAAATAGTTTGAAAAACAACGAGACAATAGGTTCCTATGTCTACAGATTTAGTAAAAAGCAAAGGAAAGAAAAAGATAGATTATGAAAAGGTGATTCATAGTAAGTAGTTTTAGTGGACGTGTTTCGGTAGCCAGAAGATAGAGATGCAACAATTCTCTTTTGTTGGTCCTGGAAGAAGGGGCAGTATCAAAGGTCTTTTCATGCCCTCAAAGTGCAGAGAGAAATTGGTATCGTTGGCGTCCTGCTTCAACCGGTGCTGCAGGACAGTTTCAGGACAGTTGCAGGAAAGATATAAGCAAAGAGGTGATTGAAGGGTAAGGCGTAGTTGTTGCTGGAGCGTTAAATACAACGTTAGTGATTTTTTGAAGGCAAGATGGGTGAATCGAAAGTTTCGGAAAGGATGTGCCAAGAGACCAGCCAGACCCAAAGAATAGATGCCGTTAATGTAGAGGTAGAGATAGTAGAGAGAGATTCGATGTTATGTATGTAGATTAGAGACCGAAGTGTGTTTGTGAACGCGTTTTTGCCAATCAGTCAGAGTTCTCTGGAAAACTTCTGAAGATGCCTGTATGTGCTGTAGCAGCGCCCAGAAGTGAGAGCACCACTCCATTGATATCCTTGCCTGAGCATTTCAGACAGTCTTGTTGGAGATTGAAGTGTTTTCTGGCTTTGGAGGGGCCACTCCCTGAGTTGTAGTCACAACAATATTTAAGCTGTACATTTGCCGCCAAATGCTACGCCTCACAAACATACTAGGCCTAGTTTGGGTCTGACTGTGAGTAATTTAACTGCATGTTGTTCATGGTAAAGTGGGGGAGTGTATTTGATGACATTTCCTTGTTACGGGCAGTTTTTACGTGTGTACGTTGTCTTAAATGGCTAAAATTACCCTTCCACAGTGTGATGTGTGTATGTATGCTGTGTATGCATTAAAATGTGTATTTCACGTAGAAAAGTACACAAAAATGTTCAAACTTTCTGTAAAAGCAGTCAATAGATAAAGGTAGAGTAAGGGTAGTTGACCGTCGACGAAACTTCGGTGTCGCAACAAACCTTTTACTTGTAAAAATATTTATGTTAGGATCGATGTGGAAGTGTGATCGTACCCCTAATCTTCTTGGTCTGTTCCCTAATAGTATCATATTGTAACGATCCTGGATATGACGTTAAGCTACAAGCAAATTCCCTCACGAGGACAGACATCCAGTAGAATGTCACTACACTGGGTTGGGCTGGAATTCAAACAGATTCCACCACCTCACCCGTGTCTCACAGAGAAGGCGTCACTCTGTCAGAATAGAATGAGTCGAAGCGGTGACCGCCCGAATCACCATTTTTGCCAATGGACGGCTGTTGTAATGGCAAATATAGAAGAAAAATATTTTGTGTAGAAGGGTCGAAATATTTTCTAATTTTGAAATGCAGATTTAGCAATGTTATACATGTGACGTGCCAGGAGAGATATAAACAAAAATCAGTCGATGTAGAATACGTGGCAGCTTTGACTGGTCAAATGCTTATTATATATGCAGTGCAGAAATGTTTCATTCACGCTGGTAGTGTTTGTAATTTTGTGTTAAACAATACTAGCATGCGATGTCTCGTAGGAGAATGTTTTCAAAATGTATATACATTTAGAAAATAATGCAATGGAAATCTTGTGCAAGTTGTCAAGGTTACGTATTAATGACGCTTGTGAGTAGAAGGTTAAGAATGAGTAAGAGGCGCTTAAAAGTAACTGTAACTGACGACGTATGTATAATGATGTATAAACAATTTCGACCAATGGTGTGTCTTTCTCTCCATCTCGATTTCCTACTTTTGTAAATATATATATTGACTGATTTGATTGGCTGATAGAGAAACTGATTGATCGGTTGATAATTGAATTGATTGGTTGATTGATTGACTAACTGATCGGTTGGTTGGTGAGTCGATTAACAGACTGAATATTAATATCATGAATACGAGTAAATCTTTACAGGATGCTTTGTACCGTCTCAAGTGACTGGAAATAGAGGTTTATCTCCTTTTACACCGGACTTTCTTCTCCAATATTCTCCGGTTGATTATTTGAGGAAAGCACAAAAAACTAATTAAATAAACCTCATTACACGTCAGGTGCACAGTCCAACCTATCGGCCTTACATCAATGAACTGTACCTCTACACCTGATTATATTAGCCTATAGGAGAATTATAGGAAAGGTAACAACTATATTTGACAATGATACAGAATAGTACCAATGAATGGAATAGGATCCGTCGACGTTTTCATCATCTGTGACTCACAGACCGATTAAAACAAAGTAATAAAACTTTGAATGGTTGTTTATATTCCTAACCATTGTATAACAAATACCAAACGTTAAATCGCAGATTATAATTGTCTAAGACGTAAAGATGTTATCTATAAATTGCCCATTACCTCGGTTTCGTATTTATGGTAGATTAACCGTATTATTCTTTCTTCCTAAGAATATTCTATTTTTACAGGAAATCTTCCATTTGAAAATTTTGAAACGTTAGTTGATGTAGGTATTTATTTTTCTTTAATATCTTTTGTTTCTGATTATTTTATTTTCATTTATTTTATCGTTTCTTTTTAATTTATTGTTTTTGTTTTTAGCTTTCTTTGGTGCAAAATAAAAATCGCCCGTTTGCTCCAATGAGAAAAACTAGACAAATGACCGTTTTTTGTTTTTTTATTTATTATTATTTTTTTTTTTTCGTTTATGTCTTTGATGTGAATGAGTTTAGTGACTTAGAAATAAACGGGCCTTGACCGATTCGTTATGCTTAACTGAGGTCAGAAGCCAATATGATTTCAAGTTGATAAAACCTCAACACAAAATTATAAAGAAGAAAATATATATAAATAGCTAAATAAATAAATAATAAAATTCGGATTTAAGCAATAAACGAATGGCAGTTGAGATGAAAAGTGCTGAAATAGCTTCTGCTGTACAAGAAAAAACAAACTTTAGATGAAATAAACACAGGGTTATTGGTAAATAGATTGCTTTTAAGCTTTACATGCATAGAT
>NC_068992.1:14205048-14205487 GCF_001194135.2 Octopus bimaculoides
TATATATATATATATATATATATATATGCATGCATGTATGTATGTATATATGAGTGTATGTGTGTGTATATATCCATGTATATATATATATATATATATTTATATGTGTACGTATGCATGTATATATGCCGTATGCATGTGTGTGTATGTATACATGCATTATAAACTCATACCTACAATACATACCTACATACATTTAGTCAATTACATGCACGTATATTGTGTATATATGTGTGTTTGGATGTATATATACATACGTATAATGCATATATACTTATATATATATATGTGTGTATGTTTGCATATACACATGATTGTATTATATTCAAGAAAAACCGTATATACGTATATATGCATATATATGTATATATATATGCATGCATATATATATATATATGCACGTGTGTACTTGTCTATTTACGTGTGTGTTGGTGCACAT
>NC_068992.1:14209331-14210219 GCF_001194135.2 Octopus bimaculoides
ATATATACAGATATATGTGCGTGTGTGTATGTATATACGTGTGTGTACGTATGCATTTGTGTTTCTGTGTGTAATGGACAACAATAGGCAAGTTGTTATGTTTATTTATATCTTTCCTCAAAGCATTCGTAGTTCGTGTGAAGTTAAATGGATTTTATAAAGCGAAATAATACTTAGAAACAGAAGAAAGAATTGCAGTGATTTGTATGCATTTCCCAACGGTATTAGCAGTGTAATTGAAATCAAACGGTTTTAACTGAGAAATTTTATCATGTCACGGTGTCCCATTGCTTCCGGGAGTCCACCTTTTACTAAAGAGCCAATGGCGGATACTTCTAATTATTATAAAGATGGGAATCTGATCTTCCATCAAACCAGGTGTTGTTAATTTAAAACCAACAGCTTAATATCTCTTTCACATCAGTGACGGATGGCCTGAAGAGCTGGCAGAAAAATCGCTATTATGCCCTCCTCTTCTCTCTCCCCTTCAGACAGAATGTAATCATGGTGAATGACATGAACTACTGTCTACTCAAACAATAAGGATTACCAATCATTACTTCATATACAGTCTGTTTAGTGAGTCCTCTTTGCAGGGACGCATGAACAGGTAATTTTAGGGTACTTTCCTATTACAGACAGCCAAATTTTACTTACTAATGAATTAGTAAATGTGTGGTAAGAAGCTTGCAAGCCGAATGGTTCAGAGTTCAGTCCCACTGCGTAGCACCTTGGGCAAGTGCCTTCTACTATAGCCACGGGTCGACCAAAGCCTTGTGAATGGATTTGTTAGATGGAAACTGAAAAAAGCCCGTCGTATATATATATATATATATGTGTGTGTGTGTGTGTGTGTGTGTGTGTGTGTGTGTGTGTGTGTGTGTGTGT
>NC_068992.1:14211949-14215044 GCF_001194135.2 Octopus bimaculoides
ATATATGTATATATATATATATATGTATATATATATATATATATATATTTACATATATGTATGTATATATGAATATACACGCATGTATATAAATATCTATATACATACATACATACATACATACATACATACATACATACATACATACATACATACATACATACATATACGTACTCGCTCATGATTTTCAGGCTAAATTTTGCAATTTGTGCAAAACAAAAGAAGACGCAATATATCATCCAAAATTAGAAGTATTTTTAAAAATCAGGTGATGGTGTCTAGATTATGGTTGGGAGATAACAGTTTACCCAAAGTAGCCACCGCGTCCTCAAGAAGACTCTTAATTAATCTGAATTTCGTCTGACGAGATAATTTGCGCTTTTAAGCATTCATTGTCTATGGTTTCTCGAGACATTCACCGCAGTCTAAGGCATTCTGCACAACACATCCATTCAGGTTCGATGTGCTAATTAAAATTCGCAACAAAGGTTGATTATTAGACTAATAGCTAATACATACATACATACATACATACATACATACATACATAAATATATACATACACCCGGCAACCCTCAGAAATCTACAGTTACTTTAAACAGATTACAAGTTCAGGTTTTTACCTGTTGTTTTAGAGGCCCTAGGATATGTAACACACTGCCTAAATACCAATCTTGAGGAATTAGGCTTCTCAAAATCAGAAAGGAGAAATCTAATTTGAAGACTGCAGATCCAATCCATCACTGGAACTGTAAGAATCTGTAAAACTTTCCAGAAGTTTATCATTTAGATATAAATGAGCACGTCTAGATATGCAACTGTATGCATGAGAATATATACACATAGCAAAACATACAAATCTGCACATATGCGTACATACATACAAAAATAACCTGTTGTTGATGTTGAAATTCCAATGAAGGAGCCTTGGATCTAGGTTAGAAACCGGCTCTTTCTTTATTGACAAGAAATCTTGAAATAAAATTGAACAATGACATACATGCATACATACATACATACATACATACATACATACAAAATACAAACATATACATGTCTTGATGATGATGATGATGATGATGATGATGATGATGATGATGATGAAAATAATAATAATAATAATATCGTGAAATATTAATGTCATCAACATATCATCATGAAAGAAAGATAAAGGTTGCTAAATATGGAGATCTGAGATTTAAAATCGCTAAGATGTGGCAGCTGTGAGAGTCAAACATAAAGGTTATCCCTATTGTCATCGGAGCATTGGATTCAATACTACCCAATCTGAAATAACATCCGAAAACCTTAGAGGTAACCTGCAATCTCGATGTATTGCAAAAGTCGGCATTACTTGGAACTGCTCGCATTTTGCGTAACGCACTTTCTGTCTGAGGTCTTTGTTGTGACTTGACAAACAGTACAAACCCCCGATGGACACAATATCTTCAATCAATAACCGCACGATATTGTACTCTATGCGACGTCTATGATAATAATAATAATAATAATAATAATAATAATAATAATAATAATAATAATAATAATAATAATAATAATAATAATAATAATAATAATAATAATAAAGTGGCCAGTAGGTTTAAACCGATATAGGTAAAAATATGCAAGTAAATTAAGTAGGGTATAAGAATACCACTTAATTACCTAGAGAAAAACCTTTAAAAAAAACACGTACTGGGTCGATTTCTTCCACGGAAATCTCCAATGTGATGCCCCAGCATAGCCGCAGCCCAATGACTGCAATAAGTAAAAGATAAAAGATGAATGTGCCTACGTGTGTATGTTTGTGTGTATGTATGTATGTATGCATGTATGTATGTATGTATATATGAGTATGTATGCATGTATATGTCTGTATATGTGTGTGTATGCATGTATGTGTATGTATATTTGTATTTATAAGGGCCAGCCTTGTCACACAGTGTCACACTGAATATCCCTGAGAACTACGTTAAGGGTACACGTGTCTGTGGAGTGCTCAGCCACTTGCACGTTAATTTCACGAGCAGGCTGTTCCGTTGATCGGATCAACTGCAACCCTCGATGTCATAAGCAATGGAGTGCCAACAACAACATTTGTATTTATGTATGTATATATATATGTGTGTGTGTGTATGTATGTAAATTATGTATGTACGTGTGTGTATGCATGCATGCATGTATGTACATATGTATGTATGTATAAACATTAGGAGCTACTGAGGAAAATTTCAGAAACGAAGTAAAAGAAACAGTAATTACCGAGACATTCACACGTGAAATGTATTTCAATATAACACAAGTAAAATAAATATATTGAAATTTATGCAGATTAGATGCGTTTAGCAAGTCTTTTATAAAGACACCAACACTGATTGTAAAAGATCAGGTGTTTAGATTAAAAGAAATAACGGTCATAAAACAGTGAAGTAAATTACCCTAATCTTTCTATGTCTGTTCACCGATATACACAACAAACGGTAATGACTGCCATACGTGTAGCCATTTACATTGTAAAAAAAAAACCTAGAACAGATGAGACTTACATTCAGACACATACCAAATAGAAACACACGTAGACACACACGTACACACACATGTGCACACACATGCACCCACACACATATATACATGCGTATTTATATCTATATATATATGTATATATATGTATATATATCAACTGCATGTGTATGCATATATATATGCATGCATATACATAAGTATATAAATGTGAATATATGATATGTATAGGCGGGTGTGTATACGTATATGTATTATATAAAGTGTATTGTATACGCATATATAATCATATATATATATATATATACTAAATATATATATATATACATGTTTATGTTCGAGGACGCCATATAAACATTCAACGATTTATGCACACAGAAAAGTACATACGCACACACACACTCACACACATACACACTCACACACACACAAGCACACACATACAATATATATATATATATATACTAAATATATATATATATACATGTTTATGTTCGAGGACGCCATATAAACATTCAACGATTTATGCACACAGAAAAGTACATACGCACACACACACTCACACACATACACAC
>NC_068992.1:14215207-14216028 GCF_001194135.2 Octopus bimaculoides
TATATATATATATGTAAATATATATGTATATATATATATATACATACTTAGATATACGTATATATCCATATATACATATATGCACATATATATATACATATATATTTACATATATATATATATACACACACTCTCACACATAGATATATACACAAGCATGCTTATATCAGTATGATGTATATGTATGTATCCCTGTGTATGCGCGCACGCCTCTATATTTTTGTGGACGTGTGTGTTTTTGCAATATGCGTAGGTTTTTCTTGGTTAGATGTAAACTTATATGGCAGGGGAGGAGTGATAGACAGGAATATAAATGGTCTCATCAAAACACAGACTCAATGAATTTGAATAATACGTTTCTCTCCACATGTCATTGTGATATCAAGTGGTCTGTACTTACATTAAATTGTTGTATATAATAGTTAATTAGATGTGTGTATTTCTATGTGTGTGTAAGTATACGTACGTGTATTTCAATATATGTGGGGGGGGTGGTGCTTTTGGCTGTATGTGCACCTTGGCATACGGTTAAGAGAATTTACATTTTCTATCATAATATAGATCTTTAAAGAAATTTGAAAGTAATTAGAACGTGAGAGACCACTTGTATATACAAGCACGTTTATATATGCATATTATACACATATACCAGAATATACGCATAGGCTCAGTTGCGGCTGTGTGGTTCCCAAACACATGGTTTCTGATTCGGTCCCACTTACTGGCGCCTTGGTCAAGTGTCTTCAACTATAACCTCGGGCCGACCAAACCCTTGTCAGTGCATTTGGTAGACGGAGACTGAAAGAAGCTCGTCTTATATA
>NC_068992.1:14216668-14217681 GCF_001194135.2 Octopus bimaculoides
TATATATATATATATATATATATATATATATATATATATATATATGTATGTATGTATGGCTTTACATGTATGTATGCATCTATGTATGTCTGTATGCAGGTGTGTATTTATGTATGGATTCACGTACCTATGTATGTGGTATATATGTATGCATGTATCTATGTATGTATATATGTATGTATGTAGGTAGGTAGGTAGATAGGTAGGAAAGTAGGTAGGTAGGTAGGTAGGTAGGTAGGTAGGTAGGTAGGTAGGTAGGTAGGTAGGTAATTATATCTCATTTCTGTATTGCATTTGATGATTGCATCATGGCGGGAGTTGAAGTTTTAACTCTAGAGCCACTTTTAATGTTCTGCTGTCTATCAGGTAGAATTATAATGTATTGCGACATTTGTTATGAGTCTTGAAAGTCTACGTTTTATACGAATATAGCACAGAAAAATGTTTTATTCTCGATCCGCATGATGTTAATGATGCATTCAGTTTTGCAAATAACGTCTTTATTGGTAAATAATGACCATCAGATATAATTCAGATTGTTTGTGTGAAAGACAGCTGAAGTTATCTCACATTTTAGACCGTACTAGAAAATATCTGCTTCAGGCTTACTGGAAGATGTCACTGACATGAATTATATCTGCACGAATACGTTTTACGGATATCAGACCTGGGTTTAGCAGAGGAGGAAACAGAAAGTGAGAGAGAGAGAGAGGGGGAGAGAGAGAGAGAGTGGAGGGAGAGAGAGAGAGTGGGGGGAGAGAGAGAGAGAGAGTGAAAGAAATCAGCTGCAGTTCTCAATTGATTCTCTCTGGAGACATATATGCACGCTTGCTTACATACATGCATACATGCATATATATGTATATATACACATACATATACATATATACCTATATACATATATATGCATATGTACATATATATATGTATATACATATATATACACGTATATATATGCATAGGCATATGTATATACATATATATACATATATACATATGTATATATATACATA
>NC_068992.1:14220142-14222566 GCF_001194135.2 Octopus bimaculoides
ATATATATATATATATATATATATATATATATATAACATACATAATGTCTAAATGCATATATGTATGTGTTTATCTGCATTATTATTAATGAACGTATATTTATACGTATGTCCGTGTAAATATGGCCGTATATTGGAATTATATAATATATATGGAGAGAGACAGACACAGACAAACAGAGACAATGAGAGAGAGAGAGAGAGAGAGAGAGAAAGAAAGAAAGAGAAAGAGAAAAATTGCTGCATGTTATATTTACCTTGATGTTTTTCAAAACGGCGACGACGATGACAAAGATGATGATGATGGTGGTGGTGGTGGTGGTAATTTGGGATGAAAATGTGACAAAAGTGGTCGTTATTGTGGTAGTCGTGGTGCTGGTACTATTACAACCAAAAGTAGTAGTAGTAGTAGTAATCATATTTTCTTCCAACAATATATTTATTTCGAAATTGTTTTTGACGATTTCCAGCTGCGATAGTGAAATTACTTTTGGCGCCCTAACTGTGGTTATTATACCGTTAGATATTAACAAAATTTTCTTTCTGTTCAGTTTTTGTGAGTGCTTCCATTGTTATTTAGCTTTGTGAATATATTATCTAAACATAGTTAAATAAGGACTAGAGTAACTAGTATTATGTAAAAGATTGCTATTTGGCAGTTAGTTTAAATACTTCGATATTTTTTATCAAAAAGAAAAGTATGGAAAGACAGAAAACATCGACTCTTCATCTGATTTAACTTTATTTTTTTTAGGCTCATTGTTTTTCCTCGATGGAGAAATCATTTGAGCACCATATGACCTTTTTGCAGGTGAGGCAATACCTAAGCCAAAATAATATCTACATGGTCGTACGATCTGATAGAAATATCAGCTACTTTTTTTTCATGTTATAACCTACCGTTTTAAAAATAAAGAGGTACGTATTGGATACAGTGCTAGATATATAAGATCTGGGAAGAGAAGAAATGGCGAAGAATGATGAAGGGGATAAAAACATGAAAGAGGTGGAGGATGTTAAGTCTTTGATCCTAGTTTAGCTACTTAAAGAGTAGCATAAAACAGTAACGACCAATCGACACCTCAGTGGTATGTTTGTTATCATGATTATGTTACAGTTTAAAACCATGCTGTAGTACCTAAAGGTATAATCGGCAATAAAGCTTTTAAAGAAAATAGGGAGAGAGTGAAAGAAAGTTGAGGTGAGGGCGTTCAGTAGCGTAGCTAACGTATGTACTACTCCAGGACAGCTCTTTATTTTGATGTACCCCACAGTCTATACGGTCTTAAGCAGCGGACTCAAAACTGTCACCCTCATAAAAGTGTTACTTGATGCAGACACAGCTCTCACCTCTCCATCTCCCTCGCTAGGATACTAAGGGCGTTAGACCTGCAGATTACTACTTATAAATGAAAATATTAAATATTTGGTTATATATATATATATATATAATTAAATATGTTTGTGTCTCCTCTCCATTTTTACACCTCTCAGTCCTTTCTGTCGAAGAGCGACGGTTCGAATCGTCAAAGACTTTTCCTTTCTTCCCAAGCGTCAAACTAATACACCTGCTTGCCGTTCCTCATTTGTCTGTTGTTTCCTGTTTGAACAATATATACATACACATACACAACTTTATCATTTACCAAAGAACACAGATAAACATATATATATATATATATATATATATATATATATATACATACACACACACACACACAAAGCTATCTTAACTTAAAACATTTCGAACTTTGACTAGCAAAACCAGCGACGAAGAACCCTCTTTCATGCACTACGAACTACGACAGAAACTTTCTTTCTCTCCATTTTCTCATACTCTTTTTTAAAAACTTCATCGTATCTAATTGCTAGTATAACTGAATATTACTCAATTATGTATAACTGTTATGAAGTTCATCAAACATTTGAACTTCTGTTGCTGTCTATCTCTGTACAACTCATTGGAATTTCTATTTGATCGTTTTAAAATGTTTTTCAAAATTTTCCCTTGTAACTTTAATCTCTCCTAAACCCTTTTCTTATTTATTTATTTTGTTTTTATCTTCACCATTGATAAAAAAAATTGTCGAAGCCTGTTTGGTATCTGAATATTTGTTGTTGGCACTCCGTCGCTTACGACGACGAGGGTTCCAGTTGATCTGATCAGCGGAACAGCCTGTTCGTGAAATTAACGTGCAAGTGGTTGAGCATTCCACAAACACGTGTACCCTTAACGTAGTTTTCGGGGATATTCAGCGTGACATAGAGTGTGATAAGGCTGGCCCTTTGAATTACATGTACAATAGAAACAGGAAGTAAGAGTGAAAGAAAGTTGTGGTGAAAGAGTACAGCAGGGTTCAACACCATCCCCTGCCGGAGCCTCGTGGAGCTTTAGGAGCTTTCGCTCAATAAACACTCACAACG
>NC_068992.1:14222754-14224058 GCF_001194135.2 Octopus bimaculoides
ATATATATACAGGGGTTGAACAAATAATGTAAATGCTTTAAAATTTCAAACAAATTTATTTTAATATGGAGTAGAACCGCCTTTGGAAGTATTTACAGCTTGAATTCTACGAGGCATGGACTTGTACAAAGTTTCAATTGTTTCCAAAGGAATTTTTGTCCATTCTTCAGCTAAAACAGTCTCTAGTTCTTGTAGTGATGATGGTGGAGGATATCGACTCCTTACTTGTTTTTGTAAAATGCACCATAAATGTTCAATAATATTGATATATGTGCACTGTGGTGGCTAGATAAGATGTTCAACTTCATTAGAATGTTCCTCGTGCCATTCAGTAACAACTTTAGCTGTGTGAATTGGCGCATTATCATCCTGAAAGATTGCGTTTTCCTCCGGAAACAGTTCCACAACCATAGAATGAATTTGATCAGATAAAATGTATAAATAGTCTTGACTATTAATTCTGCCATGAAGGGAAACCATTGGGCGGCAGATTTCCAAGATATAGCATACCACCCACCCACCCCACTTGATCATCACAGATCCTTCCCCATATTTAACAGTTGCAAGAAGGCAGTCTGGGTCAAATACTTCTTTCGGCTGTCTCCACATGTATACTCGGCCGGTGGTCGGAAATAAAGTAAAGGATGACTCGACCGAGAAAATAATATCCTTTCACTGCTATAGGGACCAATTCTGTAGGTTTTTACTCCACTCTAAACGCTTTGCAACGTTTGTTTTTGAAAGTAGTAGTTTTCTGATTGCAGCCCTCCCGTGAAATCCGGCTTTGTGCAGCTCCCGGCGAACAGTTTCTGTGGAAACTGGGTTCTCGAGGTGATCATTAAACTCTGCAGTAATTTTAGGAGCTGTACTTTTGTGAACCTTTCTAACAATTTGCGTAAGATTCCGACGATTCCTATCTGAAAGTCTTGGTTTTCTTCCGGAGTTTTGTGTCGACGAGGAAGTTTTTTCCTCTTTCTCAAAGGCTACGATTACTTTCGAAACAGTACTTCTTGATGCACCAAACATTTCGGCTGTTTTCCTTACGCTAGCGCCTGCCATACGAGCATCAACAATTTGACCTCTTTGAAAGTCCGATACATCTGTCATTTTAATGAATTTTAATTACCTTTTTCTGATGATATCTGAAAAGAAACAGCAATTTTAGCAAAACATATTAAGCAACACTAATAATAAACCAAAAAACATAAAAATAAACAAGCTTTTGACGGTTTTATAGATATTTCAAAATTATGATGCTATGAGGCTAGGTGTTTCCATTATTTTATCGAACTCCTGTATATATA
>NC_068992.1:14224582-14227256 GCF_001194135.2 Octopus bimaculoides
TATATATATATATATATATATATATATATATACACACATATATATATACTTCTATGTATGTGTGAATAATTTATATATATATTATTCACACATACATAGAAGTATAAGTGTATATTTTTCTAATAACATTTTCTCTTTCATTTCTACAAATTCCTACGTCTTCTCTGCTGTTTGCTTTATTCTGAACTTTTCAGTTCTGTCTCAAACTAAATTTTCAGGTACATTTTTCATTCCAGCAAGTAATAAAAAAAAAGAGTGTTTTTTTCTTTTATTCATGTGCATATTGTATATTATGAATTCAATTGTATATTGTCTTTTCAATTGTGTACAATATATATGCTCATTTTTCTAACAATAATACAAGGCCACAATTATGTATAAGATATTACTGAATAAAATCGGCCTCTGAATTAGGCTGTTACCTATTTCTTCAACAAAGCCATGACAATGTAAAATAAATTTCAAGATATCAGCTCAGGTTAATAAGGTAAACACATTCAGTTTTCCTTTGAAGAACAATTCCTGTGCGGAGTCATGAAACACAACTAATACCAAGAAACCCACGCGGAAAACTTTTACCTCTACAAATAAACATTATTTTATTTTAAGTAATTAGTATTCTAGCTTAGACGACTGCCAAGACGTCTCCAAATAAGTCTGGCATATGACAATAAAGTTCGTAGGGCAGACCATCCAAGCCTGGCAACTTGTCTCCTGCGCAGCCTGCCATCGTATCCCGTACGTCCGCGGCTGTGATGAGTCTTTCACAACACTCCGCCTCTTTTGCTGAGAGTCGTGGAAGACCATGCAGGTAGGCACTAAAGTCCACTCTGCGTTCTGACCCACCAGTAGTCCCGAAGTCGGGCAAAGTGTTGTTGAAAGGCCTCACACATCCTTTCGTGTTCGAGTAATTCGCGTCCCTGCTCATCTATCAGAGACCTAATGGTGGCCTTGTGCCTCGTTGCACCTCGGCCACTCGGGCTATTCGGGCGGCTCCAACTCCTTCATTCTTCAGAGCACGCATCCTAGCTCTGGCAACGCATCTTAGCTCTGACAACGCATCCTAGCCCTGACAACCCATCCTAGCTCTTACAACGCATCCTTCGTGTTTGGCGTTGAAGTGTTTGTTGGTCGAGGGCCAACCTCGCCGCCAGTACGTTGGACGTGGTGCCAGTTCTAAGTGCCTCTTCTAATTTCTTAACTATGCCTCCCTCTATTCTATTTCGGTCTAAAGCTAGGGCTTACTGTACCTAACCGATTCTGCTTTAATTGCTTTCTTTAGTGCATACCACTATCTAATGTAGACGACGGCGCCAATGCTCTCTTAACTAGTGGGCTAATCCGGTCCCTGTAAGCCTGGCGTGCCCTGAACGATATATATTGGCATACAAGTGTGTGTATTACATATATGTATGTCTGTCTGTGTGTGCATGCACAAATGTTTCTAATATAAGTATACATACATATGTATATATGTATGTATTAGACAAGTAGAAACAAACAACTTCATTGATATTTCAACATCTTAATTTCTTCAACCGTTTCGACATAAACCATAAACGTTGCAAAACTAAAATGCAAAAAGCTAACGTGGTGGTGGTAGAAATTTGCGATCTCACTTGCTGTAATTTTGCAGCGGAGTCATATTCCGATGAGTGTAAATATTGTGATAAATGTCGGGTAGACGGACACTTATCAAAAATTGATATCGGATATAGACAAGTGAACTTGGATAGGTTAAAGATAAACGGAAAGTAATTTGGACATTGGACACGGTAAGTACATATTTCATTTGAAACATAATAATAATGGTTACATATAACATAAATTTCATATGTATATGTGTGTGTATATGTGTGTGCATGTGCGTGTATATGTTTGAGTAGGTATACATATACACCCAATTCTATTATATACAAGACGTATAGCCAAGATGAATCTACTTTATATTTTTGTAATTCATCAAATGCAGCCGTTATGTGAGTGCATATATATACACACATATACACATACGTATGTGTGTATCTGCATATAGGCATATATATTATATATATTATATGTGGGTGTGATGAATATTATGTTTGTGTGTGTTTGATGAATATCGCAAATATGAATCGTTAGATTTTATAATATATAACTTAACCATAGGCCTTATTTTTATATATATTTATAATATATGTTTGTGTGTGTCTGTGTATGAGTATTTCAATATAAGATGAATACAGAAGCTATATTTAATACATAAAAGATATGCATAGATATGTTTCATACATTACAAGAACAGATATTATATTCTAGACACCACCATAAACTTATTAATAATATTTGTTTGCATATATGCATATGCGTATATGTGTATGAGTGTATGTATGTATATATGAATGTATCTATGCATATATACGTATATACGTATATATGTATGTATTAATAAATGTATGTATGCGTGTGTTTGTGTGTGTGTCTGCCCCATGTAAAGAAAAATATCCTGTTGCTGCAGACACCTCTAACACACCAACAATAACAATAACAATAACAATAACAACAACAAAAGCATCAGTGCCAAGAGCAGCAAGAGGAAGACCATTGGACGCTTATTTATTTATATGTATACACATGTATATGTGCATATATATGCACGTATGTGTATATATATACATATATATATATATATATA
>NC_068992.1:14227680-14231607 GCF_001194135.2 Octopus bimaculoides
ATATATACATAATAAATACGAAATGGAGCAAGAACGCAAAACATCCAGTCAGACGATACGAAGATAACAGGGACGGGTCTTTCGAAGTTTTCTATCCTCAGTCGAGTTCCAGATTATCTTTGCAATTTCGGTTGGTTATACTCGAGATTGCTCCAATCTGGCCAGCCCCAAGGAAAAACTAAGTTTTTCCTTGGGGCTGGCCAGATTTTTCCTCAGCTTAGTTTTTCCTTGGGGTTGGCCAGATATTTTCTAAGCTTAGTTTTTCCTTGGGGCTGGCTATATTGGAGCATTAGATTCCTTGGAAGAAAGCACCAAATGTATACGAAAACAAGGACAGAAAAAAGCGGAGAAATGTTACACAAATACAAATGCAATTAACAGGACATAACAACAGGTGTCTTTCGACTAAGGACGAATTAAATTAAGCTGGCGTGTGTGGAAATAAAGCCTTACGGCAGGGACATAGCATTGGACAGGCACAGGGAGGAATATAGATGTTGCACGAATGGTAATCGAACCAGGAAAGGAATGTTAGGCTTGGCCGGACACCGGCCACGTGAGGAGAGAAGAGAGGTAGAGGCAGAGGGATAGAAGAATTAAGGAGGGGCGAGAAAAAATGGAAGAGACATAGAGAAGTGAAAGAGGGAGGAAAGTGAGCATGAAGAGAAGACCAGGAAATGTGAGAGAGGGGGAACGAAAGAACGAAGAGTGGAATGAACGAATAAGCGTGAAAGGGCTGATAGAAAGAACGAAAGAACGAAAGAACAGAAAGAATAATACAGTCGTACAAAATTTAGATATATATATATATATATATATATACTTACATATAAGATTCCAAAATGTACGTACGCCGCTATATTTTATATATAAAAAAATACAAAAATGAGACATATATGTGTGTGTGTGTGTGTGTGTGTGTGTGTGTGTGTGTGTGTGTGTGTGTGTGTATGTGTGTATGTATATATAAATAAATATATTATATTTTACTTCTTATCGTAAATGCTTTATATGGAATGTTTATCGCTATATTACTTATCTCCATATAGAGACAATGTTTCTTAAACCTTTTTCACTTATATTTCAAAATATCCGTCAGCCGCATCAGTTATAGTTCTCACACAACTAGACTCAACACTACCTAAGCATGTTTATATATTTCGCCTTTCATAATCATATTATGAATATCCAAATATGTTATACGACAGTAACCCCATCTAGTCTTTTGTAACACTATAATATTCTTCTGATATTTTCTTTTTGATGTATTCTTCTTTTGCACTGAGCGGAACCGTAATATGGAATTAATTTAATTATAATTATAATTAAATTCAAGGTGAAGTATATTTGCCACTTAAATGTGGCTGACACGTGAGAGTAGATGTTACTGTTGCTTTTAGCCCCAGGAGAACATCTCCTCCAGCTGGCTATTAACACACATTTGTGTCCCGTCTGTATTTGCAAAGGGAAGTCATCCTTCCCATCTTGATCTGCGATACGTACGGACTCGAGTTTCTGGGTATTTACCCGTCCTCAGCGTACGACAATCGCCGTGTGTGTGTGTGCCTGTGTGTATTGCCTGTGTGTAAAATATATACACAGAAAATGGATATATACATGTATGTATAATGTGTATGCATATATATTTACATACACACATATATAACCATATATATAAAGATACACACACACGCACATACACACATATAATGTATGTACGATGTGTATATATGCTGGATAATTTGTTTTGACGAAATGTAAAGGTCAATTTATTGCCTGATTTTTTTTTAGTTCTATTCTGATTGCGTGTGTATTTCATGTTTTTATCTAACGGTGTTTTGTTATCGGTCTGTTATATTTTATTTCATTCATTTATTTTATTTTTGATTCCTTGTTCTTTTATTCTCGTATACTTATTTCATTGCTTACATGTAAAGAATTCTTCGTCGTATCTTAGTTTATTTTTTATGGAGAGGCATAGTACGCTACAATTACCAAATGTGTTGATATAGAAATAAGCGAAACGGTGAATAAAAATGGAGGTGCCTTTTGAAAATTCACCTGACGAGACGCAAATGCACCGGCGATGCTTCACAACATTTTGTACAGCATCTCATCTGTAAGGGACCGGTGCATGATGGGTGAAACGATCGAATGGTTCTGCATAAAATGTCACGTGAATTCCACTTTCTTTCAGGGGTGGCTGTGTGGTAAGTAGCTAGCTTACCAACCACATGGTTCCGGGTTCAGTCCCACTGCGTGGCACCTTGGGTAAGTATCTTGTACTATAGTCTCGGGCCGACCAAAGCTTTGTGAGTAGATTTGGTAGACGGAAACTGATAGAAGCCTGACATATATATATACATATATGTGTGTGTATGTGTGTGTTTATGTTTGTGTGTCTTATGTTAGTCGTCACAATATCGGTTGACAACCTATGCTGGTGTGTTTTATGTCCTCGTAACTTAATGGTTCGGCAAAATAGATTGATAGAACAAGTACTAGGCTTACGAACAATAAGCTCTGGGGTCAATTTGCTCGACTATATACATATATATATACATATATATATATATACATATATATATATATATATAAATACATATATACACATATATATACATATATGTTTACATATATATATACATATACATATACATATATACATATGTATATGCATATATATATACATATATATTATATATATACATACATATATATATATATATATATATATATATATATATATATATACACATATATATATGAGAAATATTGGTAGCTAGAAGACTCAATATGGCAGGTAAAGCTATGTAAGTGGAGGACCGTAGTTAGACTGTCGTTTCGATACTAATACGAGTGAGGAGTCTAATGCGGGTCTTGTGTGAGCATGTATATGTTAAATAAAATGAGACGACAACGCGAAGGCTGTGTGGAATTTATAGGACATTTATTAAGAGAAAGGTAGTCTTACAGCTGTTCTCGGCTATTAGGGGTATCCCTTCATCAGAGACGATATGAGAGAATTAATGAGAATGAAATAGTAAAGTTCAGTATAAGGAGTTATTTTGGCAAAAGAGGGATATAGGAAGTATGAAGGGAAATAAGATAATGAAAATGAAAGTAAAAGTAAAAGTAGGATGTTACAGTTGCAGTTCCATTATCCGGGGATAGTGTTGTGTAGGATGGGTAGAAATGCTTCTTGTCTATGCTATGTAAATTCCGATAGGGGTTCATATTTTGTTCTTACAAGTGGATAGTGTGGAGACATAAACCCCATGTGCTGTTCATTGGAAGCTGGAACTGCAACTGTAACATCCTACATATATCTTTAATTTTCTTTTTTTTTTCTCTTATTTCCCTTTATACATCGTATATCCCCCCTCATTTCCAAAATAACTCCTTATACTGAACTCTACTATTTCCCTCTGGTTAACTCCCTCATATCGTCTCTTATGAAAGGATATCCCTAATATTCCAGAAACAGCTCTAAGACCACCTCACAGCCTTGGCTTTGTTGTCTCGTTTTATTTAATATATTCATATGTGTGTGTGTGTGTATGTACATATACAGTAAATTATTATTATTATTTATTATTATTATTATTATTATTATTATTATTATTATTATTATTATTATTATCATCATTGTTTTCTGAATCACTTTGCGATCGCACTACACTCGCACACAAATCACTTTTAGACGCGATCATCGATTCACAAGCACTCGTAGACAGACTGGCAGATTTCTTTTTAAAAGCAAGTCTAACGTGGTTTGCTTGGGAGAAGCTTTTTTTCTTTGCTCTCCTTATAAAATACTCGGTGACTCGCAGAAGTATTTGTTCTGGTCGTAGATACTTTGCCCCTCGTTCAAAATATTGTGCTTGAAGAATAAAACTCGTAAGCCCAGTGTCTCGTGAAGCGGGA
>NC_068992.1:14232730-14235029 GCF_001194135.2 Octopus bimaculoides
ATATATATATATATATATATATATATATATAATCGTGTTTGTATAGGCAAGCATGTATATGCGGCTGTTCTTCGATATATGATTGCAGGGTAAAGAAAAATGTAAAACATTTTAAACTGGTAAATATGGTTTAAGATATACTCACAAACATGCGTATACATACGTACATACACACACATATATATATTATATATGTATATATGTATGCATGTATTTTTTTTTTTTGCTTTACAGTTGCATACACATGTATATAGACATAGGCAAATTCCCATACATATTCCGTGTGTTTTTATATATATGCATACATACATATATACATATGCACATATATGTATATATATATTATATATTTATGTTTACACACGCATACATACAGATAGTTTATTTATATTTATATATATATATATATATATATAGAGAGAGAGAGAGAGAGAGAGAGAGAGAGAGAGAAAGAGACAGACAGACAGACAGACAGACAAAAAGAGAGAGAAGGAAATGATTACTGAGAAAGGTGGGCCACTTCCATTTTATATATTCTTTAATTTGTTCCTTTATCCATTTTCCATTTCTTTTATATTCTCTCTTCACTTTTTTTCTTTCTTTTTTATGTTGCAACATCTGTGACTTTTGCAAAATCAGCGAAATATATATTTTTTTTTGTTGTCTTTTAGTGTTGTTCGCTTTTATATTCATTTTCTTCATCATTTTCCTTTCAACTGGCATAAATTCAAAAGTCGATTACATTAAAATATTTAATGCTTATGTTAAACGAAATCATGGTTAAAATAATTTTTACTATGACTATCATTGTTAACGGTTTGAGTTCCAATACCGCCGTGGTCGAAACTTCGTCCTTTCAAGTACCAGTTGAGCACTGAGGTCGATATAACCAACTTACACCATCCCCCTAAATTGCGGACATGTGCCAAAATTTTAAATTATTATTATTATTATTATTATTATTATTATTATTATTATTATTATTATTATTATTCTTTCTTTTCTTTCTTGCATTTAACCCTCCAACGCGAAGTATAGGCCACTTTTAATTGAATTCCATGTCGCATAATTTCTCGCTTCTGTACTTACACTCTGCCATGAATGTCTCCCTTTCTCTAGTTCCTTTTGTGTTGATCTACGCCACGAGTTCTTAAGCCTACCCCTCTTTCTATATCCATCCGGATTCAAATGTAAAGCACTTTTCGTTGCATTTGGTGTGTCCTTTCTAATTGTGCTACTAATCCACTTCCACTTTTTCTTAAATATTTACTCTCTAATCGAAAATTGATTCGTTCTTTGCCATAGCTCCATATTGCTTATGTGGTCGGGCCACATAATTATTATTATTATTATTATTATTATTATTATTATTATTTCCAAGGGGTTAGGGTGTTGCACTCACGATGTCGAGATCGTGGTTTCACTTTCATGGCCGGGTGGTGCGTTGAGTTCTTGAGCAAAACACTTCATCATCATCATCATCATCATCCCCATCATCATCATCATCATCATCATCATCGTGAACAACCACAACACCTGCATCAACATCAAAATGTTTGTTTTTCTCTTGCTTTCTTTGTTTTCAAGTAGTAGAGTGGAATATATTCTTTAAACGAATCCCTCTTTTTTTTCCACAAAGATATTTATGCAATGCAACCACTAAACCACCTTCAAAAAGTTATCGGAAAAAAATTATTATGAATAATTGAAGATATTTTAATATTTTCGTCCGAGAGAAAGGAAAGAAAGACCAAATGTTAATCAATGTCGATTATATTTACACTTTTGTAACATCTGACACGAATTATATTGTACTGCATCATACTTTGTGTTCTTTGTGTTCTCTTTTATTAAAGACATTTGTTAGTTTCGTTCCATGTTCCGGCTGAAGAATGGACCACCAGCATTCTTTCATTGTCAGTGTTAGAATTGGCGGGAAATTACCACACCTTCATCCAGCTGTTTATGTGTTATTATGTCATGCATTCCAAAGAATTTTCTTATACCATTGTGGACTGTTCATTCGAAATACAATACCGGATTAGATACATACTGTGAGAGTTCCACTGTTTCAATTCTCGCTTTCTCTCTTTTCCTTTCTTTCTTTCTTTCGTTTCCTGTCTCGGGTCTCTTTTTTTCAATCGCAATGCCGCCTTTAGTCCCTCTTTCGTTCTCGTCTGCAAAAGTTGCCTCCCTGCTATAGCTTTTTATACCGTTTATTCAATCCTGTGGTGCATTTGCTACACCAGTATCCTTCAAAAAAAAAAAAAAAGTACTTGATAACCCTTTCACCTCTTGT
>NC_068992.1:14235260-14238085 GCF_001194135.2 Octopus bimaculoides
TATATATATATACATATAAATGATGTTAATAGCGATAGTATATTTATGTTTAAATGATTCTGTATAGATCGCCATTCCCTCCATACCAACCAGCCTTGTTTTCTGTGGACAATTCATGTAACGTTGCTAACCCCTAATTCGACCTCCCCTCATTTCTTGGGGCCAAGTATCACAGTATTGCAATGACTCATCTGCTATAACCTGCGAAGAGACAGAGCGAGAAGGAGATGAGGAGAAAAATGTTCCAGTATTTCATAGATAATTTATTTATCGACAACGAAAGAACGAAAAACCAAGATGAACTTGATAGCGTCTGAACTTTTAATACAAAAGGTTTGAACAATTCATGCAAATAATTGGCCCTCCCGTTTGCATAATATTGTATAATCAAACTGAAAAACATCATAAAGAAAACACTGATATTTCAGTAAAATTAAAGCGGTGAGCTGGCAGAACTTTTAGCATACTGAGCAAAGCGCTTAGCGGCATTTTGTCCGTCTTTGCGTTCAGAATTCTAATCCCGCCGAGGTCGACTTTGCCATTCATCCTATTGGTGTCGATAAAATAAGTACCAGTTGAACACTGGGGATCGATGTAATCGACTTTCGTCGTCCCCCGAACTTACTGGCCTTATGCCAGAATTTGAAACCGATATCTCCGTAACGTGTTTGCGATAAAGATTTCCTTTTTATATTCTCTGCAGCCTTTATTCTGCCCTGTTGTTCCTGACTCACAACATAATAGAGAGGAACACATCTCTAATTAATTATAATATTCATTCACTGTAGCCGTTTGAATACAGTGGATTTGTTATTAAAAGCAGTGAATCAGATTTTATTTAATAAAGTAATTTGATGTTTCTTAAGAAGAAATGGTTACTAAGAAGCTATTTCTTTGAACCTATATCTGAAAAATCAGAATGTAGACATAGAGATACAATAGTTCAGATAACAAGAAAGATAACAAGAACCAGTAAAGTAATGAAGTTGATGGCACCAGGAGGCAACCGAAAACTATACTGATTGAATCATATTATATAGATCAAACCACAAAAAGGCGAGGAATAGGGTCCTTTTTCAAGAGCTGACATTGCGACGGGATTTGAATTTCTTGCTTTCGATTTTCGATAGATATTATAAGCTAGATTTCATTTTTCTATTTCGTTCGTAATATTCTCAATATGAACTCGTATATTAAAACAGATCTTGTTGTATCACGGGAGGGTTATTATGTCAACAATAAACACACACACTGGTCCTATTTCATTTCTTTATTATTATTATTATATAAAATGCATAGCGGTATTTCGTCCGTCTTTACGTTCTGGGTTCAAATTCCGCCGAGTTTGATTTTGCCTTTCATCCTTTCGATGTTGATAAAATAAGTACCAGTGAAACACTGGGGTCGATGTAATCGATTTTTTTCTCTCACCAAAAATTTCAGACCCTATGCCTATAATAGAAAGGATTAACATTAGTCAACATTTAAACAATTAACTAATTAGTTGTTTGATTAATCGTTCGTTCATTTAATCAATCAACTAGTTTTTTAAACACTTTTCGTCGCCATTCGTGACTTCTTCAATAATCTGTCCTTTCTACTACAGGCCCGCTTTATGTGTGTGTGTGTGTGTGTGAAAGATATGAACTATAACAATGGAAGATATGAACTTACCTTATCTATACTTTCTCTCAATAATGATATCAAATGTAACAGGACCACACATTTTATGGAAGAGCACGGTAAGTTAGAGGCCAATGATTCAGAGTTTATTTTAGCGATGCCGGAAGGAAAACAAAGTAGACGTTGGTGATATTTGAACCAAAAAGAATCTAAAAGGACGCAACCAAACACCACAAAACGTTTTCTTTCTTCCCTGTTTTCTTTTCCTATGGATCTTTTAATTCAGCCACCTTCGGCCCCTACCTTCAGTGGTTATTCATTTTAGATTATTTGCTTTCATTGCGAAGCATGAATTATTGGTGAAAATGACGATACCATTTTTGTATTACGATTACAAACTCAACCGAATTTCAGATAGATACGTTTTACTACGAATCGACCTGCTGGAAGGACGCAAAAAGTAAAACAAAATTCACAAGAAAAAATATTCTACTATAAACTATCTTCTGTATTTTTAGTATCCTATTGGGTTTGGATGTAAATGAGGAATCTATAAAAGACTTCTGTAATAATAGATGATCGTGGGTGTTCTTTTTTATCGACTGCAGAGAAACGTAAATTATTTCTTAAGTTACGAATTCTGGACGATGTGAATCCGTTCTGTGAGTGAGAATAAGAAACTGAAGCTAGAAACTAAAAAGCCATTTAAACAGAATATATTTCTCATCCGATTAAAGTTAACCAAACTGAAGATAAGTGCCAGCTTATTTTCAATTTTTATTGAGGCAAGAAAAATGATTTTAACATATTCCATTACCAATGTAGAATTTCTTTCTGTCATCTTAAATGCTATTCGGTTTCATGACTTTTGGAAAGATTTATCAAATGTTCGTCCAAATAGTTGTCACCAAAAGTAGATAGACTTTTTATATACAATGGATCTCACGATGAAAGTTTTCATACGAAAACTAATATTTTGCGTTGTTATTTCTTGGCACAATGCTAACATTAATATTAGTAAGCTATCATATCCACAAGAAATAGGAAATTAAAACAGAGACAAAACGAAAGTTTTGTGTGAGCGATAGCTAAATGGACGTTTATATGTGTGTAACTGTGTGTGCATGTATACATATATATATATACATATATATATATGTGTGTGTGTGTGTGTGTGTGTGTGTGTGTGTGTGTGTGTGTGT
>NC_068992.1:14238252-14240632 GCF_001194135.2 Octopus bimaculoides
TATATATATATATATATATATATATGCATACATACATACATACATATATATATACATACATCGGTGTTTGAGTGCGTCTGAGCTATCTAAATGTGCATGAAACTTACAATAAAAATTTAAGTCCTCCAATGAAGTGATTTATTACCCCGAGAGTGCTCAAAAACAGATTAGACAATGGAGTTATTATCAACATCTAGGTGAAATAAATATATAGAAAAATATAAAGCAAAGAGCTCTGATTCTTTGTGCAAATACACCATTTTTCTGAATTTTTCAACCGATTTAGAAAATGACAGGTTCCCATGAGGCTTGCTCTAAATCAAAGTCTGCGAGGATGTACTGAATATAAGTGATCTAAACGTAAAAAGGATACAAGGTAAGTAGTTTTACAGTTATCTCGTAGGCACTTTAAATTTCTTTGAAAACATCTTATTATATTAAAATTTTTATCTTACAATTAACTAAATTGGCATAGAATAATAGTTTCATATTTTTTTATAATTAAATTCTAAACTGCCAATGCGAATGAGATAGTTGAATAACCGTAAACCTACTTTTGGGCCACCCTGTATATATATATATATATATATACACACACACATATATATATATATATATATATATATATATATATATATATTAATAAATCTCAGGGTAGCAAAAAATTTAGAAATTCTTTTTGCTACCGGTGGTCTAGCGAGAAGAAAAAAACTAGTCAATAGACTATATATTATTCATATAAATACATACAGTGTACATTTAAACACATGACAGCTGTCCATAATAGGACATCTCGTATTTATGTGTTAATCTTGGCTTTCCGGCTGATGATAGCTGGCTTTACAAATTATTTTATTTTGCTAAAAATAGCTTAAAACCTTGGTTCGGGAAATAGATGGTAAATGGTTTTATTTTTCATTACCTTTCGAAATTATCCCTAATTGTAGTTTGGAGTTTTGACTGCTACCTCTAGCGGGTTAGATGTCCTATTATGGACATCTCTCTTATGTGTTTAAATGTACACTGTATGTATATATATATATATATATATATATATATATATATAGGGAGAGAGGGGAAGGGAGGGAGGTACGAATGTATGTGTGTTAAGCAGGGCCTGTTAATTTGTTCTATGGGAAGGATCGTAGTAGGCTACATACAGTTTCATGGATAAGAGGTGACGATGGGACTGACGGAAATAATAATGATATGTATTTGGAATTGTCCAAATATTGACAAAGCATGAGAGATTGTTTATATTATATTTAGTTACACCAAGGCGGCGAGCTGACAGAATCAATAGCGCGCTGGGGAAAATGCTTAGCGGTTTTCGTCCGTCTTAAAGACGTTCTGAGTTCAAATTCCGCCGAGGTCGACTTTGCTTTCATCCTTTTGGGATCGATAAAATAATCACTAGTTGAGCACTGGGGTCGATGTAATCGACTCATCCCCCCTCCCCCAAAATTGCTGCCCTTGTGGTAAAATTTGAAGCCGTTATATTTAGTTAGGTCATCTTCCCCTACGTTTCATTAACATAAGGTGATAAATTGTTACATAATGCAAATTCTATAATCATCATTTTAAAACGTCAGAGACGTGTCACTACTATATATAATATTGGTTTAAAATGTTGGTACAGGCCTAACAATTTCGGAAGTCGATTACATTGATCCACGTGTTTAAATGGAACTTGTTTTATCGACACCCCACCCCCCACCCCCAGGATGAAAGGCAAAGCCGACCTCGGCAGAATCTGAACTCAGAACGTAAAGACGGACGAAATGCCTCTAACATTACTAGATTGAAAATATGACAGTATTTCTCATCGTAGTTATGGCTCGCGACTGCACCGAAAGCGCTAGTGAAGGAATGTGATACGGATGTGAGATAGTGGGGAGGAATTTAACGCAGCACAGACAAGAGAAAGAATGCTATCAGACAATCTCTGAAGTAGTTGTGGTCATTTTCTAACTGGCTGTTTTATTGTTTTGTTTTGTTTTTTGCTTGTTTTATTTATCTGTTATTTTCCTTTGATGTGCGTTAAAAACTTGCGTTAAAACTTGGCAAAGAGCGCCTGTTTTCTGTTCCAGTGGGTATCATAGATATATTTATCTCAGCAAACATAAACGTACGCTAATAATATATAAATATACACACAAATACAATCCACATACACAGACACACTGACACACACACGCACACGCACGCAGACATGGTGGTGGGGTGAAGAAAAAGAGAGGAAGATAAACTTATACACATAAGCATACATATACCTAAACACCACACATACATATAGACAGACAGGCAAACAGACAGACAGACAGATAGATAGATAGATAGACGTGTATATATATATATATATATATATATATATATATAT
>NC_068992.1:14242390-14251508 GCF_001194135.2 Octopus bimaculoides
TGTGTGTGTGTGTGTGTGTGTGTGTGTGTGTGTGTTCATGTTTTTCGTCCATTCATTTGTATAGGTTTGCTATAGTGTCAGTGGCCAGAAATAGGTTGCGAAAAGAGCCTAACTGTTTTTGCAATGAAAGCATCTGAAGCAATATTTTGTCATGGACCACTAAAATACTATTGTAGTTCCCCCAAATCTTATATGGCACTCCAAGGGTGATCCGGATCCCAGTTGAGGACCAGTGCTCTAAAGTAACAACCGATATTGTGATATGTTTGGAAGAAGGTTGGTTCGAAGAACTGACCAAGATACCAATGCACTCCCTCCTCCGAGCATAAACGGTAACAGTATCATCATCTTGGAACATTTTAGACAAATGGAATGCAAGCAGGGATGGGAAACTGGTAGAGAACAGTAGGAAAGGTAAGAAATTGAAAATAATAACTCATCTCTACCAAATAAAAAAGTTCACTCGAAGAGAAGACAAGCAAAACTGTGAGAATTGGCACACGCCCTATCAGTTGGAATCGAATTCACAAATCTTCGCACAATAAAGAACTGACCTAAATTCTAACGGATCTAGACGACCAGCTAGGGACAAATTCAATCCAGGTTTGCGAGGGGATTAGCTCCTTCCGAACTAAAGCAGGTTGTTAAAGCTGGTTATTAATTTAAATCAGAAAATGGAAGAACAATACTATCAATAATTTAAAGCAAAATTATCACTAAAGCGGCGAAGTGGCAGAATCGTTAGCTCGCGAGAGATAATATTTAGCGGTATTTCGTCCGGCTTTATGTTCCGAGTTCAAATTCCGCCGAGGCCGACTTTGCTTTCCATCCTTACGTGGTCGATAATATAAGTACTAGATGAGTAGTAGGGTCGATTTAATTGACTTATGCCCTCCCCCAAAAGTGCTGGCCTGTGACAAAATTTGGAAATGATATAAATCGTTACCAGAGAAGTGGTAATTTTCTTGACCGTTTGACCACAAAATTGCTCGCAACTCAAAGTCGTTCACCAGTGTCTCCGTGGATCACTTAATTTGTTTTTCAGGGGATTTTTGTTTGTTTATTTGTTTGTTTGTTTGTCTGTTTGTTTCAGAGTCACTTGTTCTAAGTATTTCATGTTTTATATAAACTTTGCGTTCCGCCCATTTCACTTGCTTTTCTGATGCTTGTCTTGTCCACCTTCACTCCATTTTTGTAACGACCGTGTTTTATTATTTTCTTTATTTGTGTACAAAAGCCTCCGTGGCAAATAAAGTAAATATCATCATCATCATCATCATCGTCGTCGTCGTCGCAGCCGTCGTTGTCGCCGTTATAATAATTGTTGTTGCTGTTGTTTTATTGATCGAGCAGGCCTATAATAACACTGATATCTAACCGTAACTGCGTGATCTCTTTCTTCAGACACTACGTATCTTGATTTACATTACCCAATGTACTCTCTCTCTATTTTATCCTATTTATATATTTTTCGCTGCTTATTTAAAAGTTTGTGTGTTTAGAGAGAGCTTTAGCTGTTTTTCTAGCAAATCTAAAACCACGTAGAGGCTCCACTATCAGCTTGTTACTTCCGTTGCTATTCATACTGTCTTCGGCCATTGTTTTCTGTCTGTTTGCTGCCGTTGTTTGCATTCCATTTGCTTTCAATTAGCCGATGGCTTTGATATCACCGTATTTCTTTATATACATTTAGTACGTTTCAATCTCTTTGTTTGGTAGGGATTTGTTCTTCATATATTTCCATTTCACTTGCGTTGCCGGAATACTGTCTACGTAACAACTTTATAATCCCTAATTTTAGATTCATAAACATATTCCATACCAATTTCCAAGAAAAGCGTTAGCGATATCAAGTAGGCTGAGAATATAATTCTGTTAAACAAACAAAAGACTTACAGATGGTGAAATGTGTAAAAGCTACACTTAGCTTTAGTTTTCATTTTGTTTCTGTCTTCTCGGAGATTGCAAACAGGGAAATCGATATACTGCTTGACAAGAAGAAGAAATTTCGGTGGCATTTCGGATCCTGTCTCCGATACAGAATTACACTCTTGGACAAGATCCTTAACAATCTATCACCTAGTACATCTTGCTGTACGTAGGTGCAGCTTGGCGATATAACTTTCTATGTCCTTGGCAAGTGATTTGTTAACTTACAGTACTGAGTTCAAATCTTCTGTGGAAAAGAAAATTAACCAGTAATAGATTGTCGTCATATTCAGTGGAGGTCTTATTATTTTTCTGCAATTATCTATATTAGTAATAAAGATAAGCACCAACCCAACCGATAGGTATTTCTTTACAAACACACACACACACACACACACACACACACAGAATCTCTGTATAAGCTGTAAATATAGCGACGTTGATAGATTGACAAAACACTTGATGATCAGGTGATGTTTCAAATCAGACACCGACATGGTACATTGTCCTTGGCTAAAACAGTTACCAATTAAATGTCCTCACAAAACGCTCACACAATTTGCGCTTAAATTTCTGCGACATACTAAATATTTCTAATGTAGAAGGAGACAATATATAGATAGATAGATAGATAGATAGATAGATAGATAGATAGATAGATAGATAGATAGATGGGACAAGACCAAAGAGAAGAGAAGATACGAGAAACAGAAAGTCATTGAAGAGGTCTCAATTGTGTGATAAAAGAACGACAAATAAACTAATAATAATAATAAAGCTAAAATGAAGATCAAACAAATAGTACGTGCGTTTACTGGTAAAAAAAATGACCATCCCCAAATATAATAATATCTGTTTCAACACAGGAGTTCACATCAGGAACCTTGCTAAACATGTATAAATATAAAACATGTATAAACATGTAAAAACATAGATGTAACATGTATACAGGATGTTACATAAACGTAAATATAATCTGAGAGGGAAAAATATAGTTCTAGATATTTCTTTACAGCTGTTTCAAAACTTTTTCACCACATATTTTATCTGTTCCTTTTATATAACGTTTTCTGTAAATAATCTAATGTTATCTATAAGTGCTTCTCCATCTTTTGTTTCTTTATGATACACTCAAGTTACATATTGCTTATAGCCAACTCCTTCCGTGGAACTGTTTTAATCTGATTAAGATGTTGCCTTTTAAGAGTCTGGAGTAGCCTGAGCACTAATCAGGCATTCATCTCTCATGCAATTTTAGTTGCGTCTTTTCCCCATTCATGCGTGTACGTGTGTGCGCGTGTGCGTGTATGTGTTCATAGAGATACCGACCGATTTGAAAAAAGGGAGTAAGAATGCACCTTAACCACTCTGCTCACAACTTTGCTCTGCAAAAATATCAATTTGTACTGTTCTGACTTGACCACGAATATAAAACCAATAAAAAGAGAAAATAGGTCAACAAGTAAATAAGTAAATAAATAACAGACCATCGCATAATAATCGATCGCTTGAAAATTCACTCGAAGCGTCTGAAATCAGTGAACAGTTATTGATGTGTAGCGAAATGATTTTCATATGCCTGAGGAAATACGAGAAGAAATAAAAAATACAAATGAATGATAGCAATTTGTGTGTGATTTTTATTATCAGGAAAATATTAGTCTTCCAAAACAATACGATTTTTGTTTCAAGACAGATGTATTCGTTCGTTATATTTTTTTTCATTTATTTTAATCCTTATTTTTTCATCAACAATTTTAAGAAATCAGTCAATAATATATTCTCCTTCATTACCTACGTATTCTTGCTAATGTTCCACTGAGCTGTCATTGCTTTGACGATAGGTGTCATCGGGTCTTCGATAGGTATCACGTGGCTCGATGAAGAATTCATCGAGCCACGTCTTCAGAACTTCATCGTTGTTGAGTGAAACACCTCCCAGGCTGCGGGAGGATAATCTGAAGGCGCTTATATCAGCAGAATACGGTGGATGCGGTACAACTATCCAACCGAACTCCTAAATGGCATTTTCGGTCAAATTAACAACGTGGAGGCAAGTGTTTGTCATGTTGAAGACGCATGCCTTGTCGGTGGAAGAGACGTTTCAGCTGGACAGTCTCGTTGAGCCGGTGCATTTGCTGAACGAATGCGAAGTGTCCGTGAGTTCGAATTTCTCTTCCTTGAAGTGTAAGAACCATTTCTGTGCAATTTTTTCAGTAATAGCGAACGAATTTATCTGACAAATTAGTCTTTTACGGATCAAATATCCTGCCCAGCTTACTTGAAAAACATGTGTATGTGTGAGAGACGGAGGGAAAATAGAAAAGTCATTTAACACACAATAGAAGACAGCACACAGAATATTCTTTATACTATAAAATAGCAGCTATATCTCCCTCATATCACATACATAAGACCATTGTAAGATGCATGGAGACGCATGAAGCAATATGAGCATTGGATGTTTTATGCCTGCACAAACAAAAAAAAAGGCGGCTAAATATAGCAGCTACATTTCTCTCATATCACAGGCTACGTTCATTAAACGAAGGAAGAAGAATGTATGAGATAATATGATCCCTGAAGTATGTGTGAATAAAGATTTTCTGGATAAGAATTGTTTCCCCTCTACAAAGGAAACAAAGATGTTCAACTTAGATTCTAATAAACTGATTTTGTAGACAAGCCGTCCTGTCAGAATGAAATTCACAAAATACTGAAAACATTTCACACATATACATACCATGCACACACACACACACACACACACACACACACACACACACAAACACACACACACACATACGCACACACCGTATTTGTAATTCCAAGACCAGGCCATGTCACATGGTTTGTAATTCTGCTTCTGCGGAGTAATCACTCTAATTGATTGTGTAAGTAGTTCAGTTGAGTGAACAACTGAACACTTATCCTCGAAACCGAAGGAGATCCATTGTATCTAAGTATGTTTATATGTATGCTGTCTGCATCCACGTATGTATGTATGTACATTAGTAAGCATGTTTATATGCTTGCTGTATTCTTCCATGTGTGTATATGCATATGTATGCATATATGCGTGTATGTACATAAGTATGCATGTATGTATGTATGTATGCATGTATGTATGTATGTATGTATGTGTGTATATGTATGTGTGTATGTATATATGAAACTATACATGTATATATGGATGGATAGATGGATGGATGCGTGTATATTTTGTGTGCGTGTATGTATGTATGCGTGTGTGTGTGTGTGTGTGTGTGCGTGTGTGTGTGTGTGTGTGTGTGTGTGTGTGTGTGTGTGTGTGTGTGTGTGTGTGTGTGTGTGTGTGTGTGTGTGTGTGTGTGTGTGTACACTGAATATTCTAAGAATTGATTTTAAAGTTCAGGTTAGCATTAGAAGTAATTATATTTGATATCAAAGGTTTTCCTATAGAATATTTATCATGGCTATTCTCGGAAAGAAATTTACATATTAATGAAATGAATGATAACTAAGCTAATTAGTTTTCTCACATTGATTTATTTATCGATAATTTGCAGCATTCTAAATCGAGGACTTAATTAATACGTTCTGATTACAATGATCTGTAAGACTCGTCCTTTTCACTTGGCTGACAATTTCATAAACGAAGTGTTAACTTACTGGTTAATACAGTGGAAACGACGTGCGGTAGTGGGAACGGTTGATATGGTAGGAGCCAAAGAAGGAGTCTATATGTGGGAGCTTCAGTTGCTAGAAATAACAGTAAAATCGCCCTCTGATTACTCTCCACCTCTTAAAAATTAAAAAGTTGAACACAGTAGTTCTGGAATCTGTCTTCGAGTGAAAAAGGCGTTGCTGTGACGACTGGCATATCGTTGATCATGGGTCTGCTCAATCAGGGCTGGCCGGTGGCTACAAAATAACAACGACAATTGATATAGCAGGTATGGAAAAGCAGACACAAAATAAATTCAATATTGTTATGTTTAGAAGGTGGCGAGCTGGCAGAAACGTTAGCACGCCGGGCGTAATGCTTAGCAGTATTTCGTCTGTCTATACGTTCTGTGTTCAAATTCCGCCGAGGTCGAATTTGCTTTTAATCCTTTTGGGATCAATAGATTAAGTACCAGTTGCTCACTGGAGTCGATCTAATCGACTGGCCCCCCTCCCCAAAATTTCGGACCTTGTACCTTGTGTAGAAAAGAATATTGTTATGTTTAGGTAACGGATTAGCAGAATCGTTACAGGTCGGAGAAAATACCCTGCGATATGTTATGTTCTGAGTTCAAATCTTGCCGAGGTCAGAAAAGTGAAGTCTTTGGTTTCGTTCTGCAGGGTAAGTGACATGTATAAAACAAAGAATATAATTTTCAAAGACATTCTCTTCTAAAACTATATTTCCATTACAACCTTTACACTATCTCAAGAGACAAACGTTTCGGAAACAAAAACAGAATTGTGAATTTAATGGCTCTCAAGGCACACCCAAAAATTGTAGGGGTGGGTTATAGTTTTTTGTTTTGTAACAATATTTAAACAGCTACAGCCACTGGAAGTTTATATAATTCCAAAACACCGTAGTTAGTTATCAGCCCTTATGAAAACCCCTTAAAGCTTAAGATATCTAAACATTTGTTTCCAATTTTCATATAAGCCACAACTATGTAGAAATAATGTTTTAAACAATTATATAAATATTTTATAGAAAATGTGTTTACGCTAGAAAAAGAACCAAGATTAAAGAATATTCTTACGTGATAAGAAATAAAGAAAAATATTTCCTTCTTGCAGACATAAGATGCTCATAAAATGTTCATATATTTATTTATTATTAAAGTGCTTGACAAATAAAAATATTTCTACATGATAGTTATGAACTAAAGTAGGTTGTTAGACAGAAATTGCTGAGGTAGTATTGATCTAAGAGAAATACTATTGACGCTTTTTTAACATTGGTTCAGAGCCATGAAGTTTAAGAGAAGGATATCGGTGAATAGCAATTTGACCAAACGACCCCAGTATGGTCAAATAGGTATTTAATTGGTATTTATTTTGCACCAGAAAAAATAGAAAATAAAAGTTGATGCCTGTGGAATTTGAAGAAGAACCTAATGAGACATATGCTGACCCTTTCCCTCTCTTACATATCACGTGATATACAGGATATATTTCCCTGGAGTCCATGCATCGCATATGATACACATTTCCAATTTATTTCAACCACTAAACTGGAACTTATCAAAGGAAAGCTTTCTATCACACAGAAAGTATGAAACAAGGGCTAACTAATGGCCCGAAAAGAAGCATGGACGTTTAGGCAAAGAGTTAACTTAAATACTCCTGGAATAGGACAATCTACTGGTTCTGCCAAGCACCTCTCTGACTACGTGGGGTTAAATAAAGATAATGATTACCGACATCGACAACATTTCTCAAAATTTTACTGATGAGAGAAGTACTGCTGTTATATTATCGACTTTCAGGACGTGTGGCTTCGAGTGAGAACTTAACTAGTCGTAGCAGAACACAATGTATTGCATCTAATATTCTACTAAACTAAAAGCTATATTGATAATAAAAAATTCTTTTTTTAAGAAGCACCACTATGAAGACGGTGGTGGTGGTGGTGGTGGTCGTCGTCGTCGTGTTGGTGGTGGTGATGAGTTAGAGGACGATTAAGATAAGATGACGGTTGAGAGAGAGAGACGAAGGTGATGAAGAAGCTGACGACGACGGCGGAGGCGACGAAAGGCCATTACACACACACACACACACACACACACACACACACACATCTGGGAAGGCGCGTGGTTCGATTCCCGGGCCGGGTGGTGCGCTGTGTTCTTGAGCAAAGCCCTTCATTTCAGGTTGGTCCCGTCAACTCAGCTGTAAATGAGTAACCACCCCGTGACGGAGTGGCCTGCTCGCTTACCCTGAGAGATGATATCATTCGAAACCTAAAACGGTGCGAAGTGCATTGTGACCAAGTATGTTGTTGTTTTCGCTGCTGCACCTGCTGCTGCTGCTGTTGGTCACATCTCTTCATTGGCTACTACCTTGCAGAATCAACAGAATGTCAGATAAACTGTCTTGCAGTATGTCCTTAGGCCCGTTCCGTTTCTCAGATCATATCCTCACATTTTGCCTCAATACGAGGAGCCATGGAATCACTAAAGTTAACTTTAAAAATTACAACCCACCTCTATATTACTAATACATGGTAGCGTTTCAAGCGTAAGATTTTCTCAACAACTTAAACCATAATCAGCCAATAATCATAGTTTAGAATTACTTAATAGTTATATTTTTATTTTGTTTGTGACAATCTTGGACCTATCTTACTTTGGCCACACCTCAGTGAAGTCTCATAAGATAATCTGAGAGAAAAACTTTAGGTGTCCGTCTCCAAGCATGCATTTTTTAATCCCCGTGTAGATCTTCGGTAGTGTCTAGCATTTTGCGTAAAATAATTTGCTTTATTATAGTTTTCATTTCTTGTTTATAATCTAAGTTTTCTTCAAACTATTTTCATTAATAACAAATGATTAAAGACATTTTTGAAATATGTATGTCTATGTATGTATACATTGACATGTATGTGTGTATATATATATATATATATATATATATATATGCATGGATATGTGCATATGTATGTGTGTATGCATAAATATATATATATATATGCATGTATATGTTTGTGTGTATATACGTGTGTGTGAATATATGTGTGTATATATACATGTATGTATGTATATATAGTGTGTGTGTGTGTGTATTCTGGAATGATACACATATAGTATTTTTAAAAATCCAGCATCGTGGTAAAATCCACACTTAATAAGCAATATTTATTCATATCTCCTTTTTTCAGACTTCAAATATTCTTCACACTGTTTTTCTGTTCTGCTAAATATAAAAAAAATATAATACTTTTTTTTTGTTGCCTTCTTTTTTTCTCTTTACACGCATAGTCAGGTTGATTTTACACATAATTTCCATGATTTAACATCTCCATACATGGCTAACCATCCTCAAAATGACATAACCTGAAACATTTCAAATCGGTGATATCTTTATCTGCATGATCTAATATTTATCATACATATATGTGTGCCTATGCATGCATACATATGTAAGTGCGCGTGCGTATACATATATATATATATATATATATATATATATATATATATATATA
>NC_068992.1:14252473-14254557 GCF_001194135.2 Octopus bimaculoides
ATGATGGTGGTGGTAGTATTGGTGGTGGTGGTGGTGGTGGTGGTGGTTGTGGTGGTGGTAGTAGCGGCGGTAGTGATGGTGGTGGTGGTGGTCGTCGTCGTCGTCGTCGTCGTCGTCGTGGTTATAGTATTCTTTTATTGTTGTTATTTTTGTTATCCTCGTAGTCGTCTTGTTGTTGTTGTTGTTGTTGTTGTTGCCATCGTTGCTGCTGCCGTCTTTCATAAATTCGTCTCCTTGAAAAACATGCTGGTACAGTATTGCACCAATTCTGGCATTGGATCCTCAGAAGAAGAGAGGCTGATAAAAAAAAAAGAAACTTATTGTCTTCAGTTCAGTTTTAGTTCCTATCCTCACCTATGGCCATAAATATTTGGGCAACGAGCGAAAGAGTACAATAGAAAATACGACCGGCTGAAATGAGGTTCTTCCGAAGGATGTCTAGAGTAAAGCTACTGGACAGGCCGAGTCACTACTGGAGTTAAATTACTGGCCAAGCCGAGATCACAGTCCTGCTACTGCGGAGATGTGACTAGAATGTCGCAGAAAAGAGTCGCAAGACGGATTCGTGAAGCGAAGCCAACCGGCCGAAGCCCTTGATGCGCGCCAAGAATGGGGTGGTAAGATAAAATCCACACTTTTATCTGGTCACACCTGAGAATCCAACCAGAAAGTCTAACGGTGGTTGACTCTGATAGGACCTATACAAGAAGTGTCTGAGGACTCTAGTCCTGCTCCCCTCTCAGCAACTGTGGACGGAGAAGATAGATTAATGGATAGAGGACAAAACATAGCTTGAGTGAGATAAGGTGGCTTTTTCTAACAAATCAAACGACCTCACAGAAGCCTCGTTATTGGCATCAAAAACGTGAGTCAAGAGCAAGTTTTTCAATTAAGATACTGGCTGGCACTGTAGCATTCTCAGTTCGAATACCTTTATCCTTTCGTCATTTTCTCACTAGATTGTGTGACTATTTACCCTAGTGGTAACTACTCTGGATAGTGCTCAATACAAGGTGCCGTAAGTTAGAACCACCTGAACTCGAAACTTGTGGAAGATTGTATTGTCATGCCTTGAAATAAAATTCCCCTTCAAATATTGAAAATAGTGAAGATCGAATGCACCTTTATTACCTTCCCTACAGCACTGGTTATTGGTCTAAACTTGGGTGGTTCAAACAGCATATCAACTTTTCTATCGTTTTGTTTTTATTTATCAGATATTATCCGACCCGTCGTCAATTTTTATTTATTTCTGAAGATTTTGGGGCACAGTGTAGCTTATTCTGAGAGAAAAAGATGCGAAGAGAGAAAATTGAAGGGGCGAATAGATGCCAGTACTAGACTGATAATTTAAAGACGGATGAAAGTCAAAGTTAAATTCGCGAGATTTGAACTCAGAACGTAGAGAGCCAGAGAAAATCACGCAAAACATTCTATCTGAATTCCAACGACTTTACCAGTTAGCCGCCATATTTTATGTAGAGTTTTCCATTTAATAAATCTCGGCAAACGTGGTATTTATTCTATCATATATTATATCACCGTTCAATTCAAAACTAATAAAAGAAAAGGAAAAAGACATTAATGCGATCATGCTTTTATTGTCAACCTTTAAAATGATTCCACACTCGTAAATAACAACTGAAGACATATACATATACGCACACGCACACATGCAACCACAAACACACATGCACACTTGCAAATACACACACACACACACACACTTAATTGAAGAGAGAAAAACTTACCCATATTGTGTGCATGAATATGCGTTTGGAACTCATATACACGCGCACACACATACACACACATACATTCATTCATACATACATACATATACACATATACATGCATATTTGCATATATATATATATATATATATATATATATATATATATATATATATATATATATATATATATATATATATATATACAAGCGTATACATGCATATATAGAGAAAGGGAAGATATATATTTACACACACATACAGATATGTATATGTATATATACACACATACACACACACGCACACACATATATGTAGATACATATATGTACATACATACATACATACATAC
>NC_068992.1:14255661-14258691 GCF_001194135.2 Octopus bimaculoides
ATAATAATAATAATAATAATAATAATAATAATAATAATAATAATAATAATAATAATAATAATAATAATAATAATAATAATAATAATAATAATTATTATTATTATTATTATTATTATTATTATTATTATTATTATTATTACTATGGTTTCAAATTTTACCACAAGGGCAGCCATTTTGAGGAAAATGATGAGTCGATTACATAGACCCCAGTGTTATACTGGTACTTAATTTATCGACCCCGAAAGGGTAAAAAGCAATGTCGACCTCGGCGGAATTTCAACTTATATTAGAACGACGGCCGAAATACCGCTGAGCATTTCTTCCAGCGTGCTAACGATTCTGCCAGCACGCTACCTTAATAGGTATACGTTATACGTTACTGCCTGAGCGTCAAGCCTTGCCCCAGTTTATGTCCGACCAAACTGGAGCACATACACTTCTGCTTTCTGTAGAAGGGATGCGTTCCACTGGTCAGGAACTCCATTTGCTGAATGGAGGACTAGGCACGCCATGGCTGCTGATGTGCAGACACGCGCTGAGGCTACGTCATCTCCAGCACTTCCTTGACACTGAGCAGGTGTGGTCATGGTTTGTCAGACAGGATTTGCTACAGCTCATCACTTTGACTGAACTGCAGTCCTGACTCAAGCATAGACCGTGGCAGGGCTCCTGGCTCCTAAAGTGCCATCAGGCCCTCTCCGTCCTCTGTCAGCTGGACAATGCAGTCGGTGGAAGTTCTACTCTGGCGTTGTATAGAGAGTTAGTGGCATACAAGTACGACGACATTCTAGGACGTCGACGAGAATGAGTTGGTTAGTCTATTCCGGATGACTTTCGAGCCGGAGCCTATGGATAATTTCCAGAAATCCTTGACCTGACAGTGTTACCGAGAGTCATTGTCGGTTTAAGATAAAGTCTACAGACATTGAAGGGCAGTCACTCGAGCCTGCTTGAGATGCGCACAGAGCGACGAAACTATTCTGCACGCATTCATTCAATTCCCGAGCTTTGCTGAATTGTAGGTTTATGTCAAACACCTGCTGCTGCATGTAGAACGGATCTGGTTATCATTGTGAAGATCGTCTCGCAGCCTTCATTTTTCCTGGAAGGTCAGGCAGTGTTTCTTTGCCTGGTGATCTCAACAAAAGTGGTTGTGTGGTGGACCAGACTGAAAGGGCTGGAGACAAATACTTTCCTCTTCGGCCAAGCCTTCATCATTTGTTTTCTAATTTCACTTGAAAATGAAAGTGAGGGTGGAGATGGAAGTGCTGCCTTTCAGCAATTTTGTTGAATGGTGAGTGAATGTAGCGCGAATGACCCGTGTGAACGGGCCTACTTTAAACAATCGTCTCTTGATTGAGGGTGGATGAAGAGAGAGAATTCACCCTAGAGGTCAGGGTGGTTGTGGTTTTTGTACCTCTCTTTGGGGATTTTAATTATTCGAATTCTATTTATGGATTTTTCGTTTACACGTCGTTATTTTTTTTTTAATCCTGTAATTCCACTTTATTTGTATTATGCTGTCCAATACCTTCCCTACAGTTGCCAATAAAAGAAATCATCATCATCATCATCATCATTGTTGTTGTTATTGTTATTATTTTGGTTTGGCTCAGGTTCGGTTTAATACACGGTAGAAATTATGTGGGTAGCGGGTTACTACCTCTAACTTTTGGTATCTACAAGTTTTCAGCAGTCTTTAATATTATTATTATTATTATCGTTATTATTATTATTATCATTATTATTATTATCATTATTATTATTATTATCATTATTATTATCATTATTATTATTATTATTATTATTATTATCATTATTATTATCATTATTATTATTATTATTATTATCATTATTATTATCATCATCATCATCATCATAACGGTGGCTACTGGCAGAATCGTTAGCATGCTTTTTGTTTTTTTCTTTTTGTTTCAGGATCAATGAAATAAGTACCAGTTGAACACTGGGGGTCGATGAAATCGATTATCCATCTCCAAAATTTCAGACCTTCTGTCTATAGCTGTAAGGAATATTACCATCATCATCATCATCATCATCCTCATCATCATCATCATCGTTTTCAGGATTATTGATTTTGTTAAATACTGTCACTATTATTATAACGATTATCAGTGTCTTGACGATGAAGATCAGGATGATGATGATGATGATGATGATGATTATGATGTCGAAGACGACAGTAACAATAAAGAAAGCAACCAAAACAACAATCAAGCAGCAACAGCAGCAACTACACCGATGTGCAAGGAAAAAGCGACGAAATTCTTTAGGAATAATGAAAATGAATAGATCGAGCTTCGATAGAATTCAAAAGGAAAGGCAAAGCAAATAAAAGCAAAGACGAAGGAAAGACGATACAGACTTTGGACAAAGGTAAGAAATGGAGTTCCAGTTGGGCTGTGGAGAAAAGCACGCCTTTGATTGCAAAGCAATGGAAGGAAGAAGATAATGAGAGACGCTAATTAAATCTAAGTTTGGTTGGTTGCATTAAATAGAAGTCGGATTGCAATTTTGCATCGCCAGCTTTTGAAAATTACTTACTGGAAACGAAAGGGAAAAAGGAGAAAGAAAAGAAAGAAAGGGGGGGGATGAGATGAAGGAGGTGTACGGGGGTGGTGTTGGCGGCGGGTAGGAGATGTGGTTAGTGATAAGGAGTTGAAGAGGAAGAAAAAGAAAATAATAAGAAAGTAGTAGAGTAGGAGCAAAATAAGTGAAGAGGACTATTAATTAAATAGCCGTGTATTGCAAAACACACACACACACAGAGTCGTGAATGATATGTACGCAATTTATATGTGTGTATGTATATGAGTGTATGCACAAATATATACACATATATAGAGAGAGAGAGGCGCACGAACACACATGCAAGCAAACATGGATGTGCACACAGACGAGGGAGAAATTTCGAAATTTATACAGACAGCTATTCATAAACGTGTGACTGCATATATGTATACATATGTTAGAGTTTGTGTGTGTGTGTGTGTGTGTGTGTGTGTGTGT
>NC_068992.1:14260646-14261534 GCF_001194135.2 Octopus bimaculoides
ATATATAGGCACAGGAGTTGCTGTGTGATAAGAAGCTGGCTTCTCAACCACATGGTTTCGGGTTCAGTCCCACTACGTGGCACCTTGGGCAGGTGTCTTCTACTATAGCCTCCGGCCGACCAAACCTTTGTTTGTGGATTTGTTAGGCGGAAACTATTATGCGTGTGTGTTTGTCCCCCCACCATCGTTTGACAACCGATGATGGCGTGTTTATGTCCCCGTAATTTTGTGGTTCTGCAAAACAACTGAAAATATAAGTACCAGGCTTAAAGGAAAAAGAATTGGGGTGGATTTGTTCCACTAAAACCCATTAGGGTTTGTCCCAGCATATTTGCAGTTCAATGACTGAGTCAACGATAAAAAATGTGGTTGGGGAGACAGACAGACAAACAGGTACATAGATAGATAGATCGATAGGTAGGTAGGTAGGTAGACACGAATAATAAAAAAAATTATTTGTTCTGCATTTTATATTTCTATTTGAAGGAAGTGTATATTCTGATAACATGCATTAATCATATCAGTGTATATAGCAATATTGTACGTGCATTCGACATGTGTATCAATACACTTTTATCGTATAGCAATATATTACAACACTATACTTTTATCATATAAGGATTATATATATATCAGAGTATTCTACATACACACTTGCAACGCGAGTGTGCCATTCGATCGTGGTGATTTAGGCGATGCTTTCGCCTGGATATTGTAGAGGAACGATATTGAATAGAATGTGAAGTTTGGCGGAAGAGGAGTGGGGAGGGGAGGGGAGGGGAGGATGATGAGGAGGGGTGAGGAGAAAGGGTAAGGAAGAAGGATGGGAGAGGAGGAGGATGAGGGGAGGAGGAAGAGAAGAAGGGAAGGAAGAGAAGAAGGGAAGGA
>NC_068992.1:14261869-14264088 GCF_001194135.2 Octopus bimaculoides
GAGGAGGAGGGGAGGAGGAGGAGGAGAAGAAGAAGAAGAAGAAGAAGGAGGAGGAGGAGGAGAAGAAGAAGAAGGAGGAGGAGGTGTAGGAGGAGGAGGAGAAGGAAGAGGTGTAGGTGGAGTAGGAGGAGGAAAAGAAGAACGAGGACAAGGAAGAGGATGGAAAGAGTAGGTGTAGACCGAAGCGGAGGGGAAGGAAAAAGAGAAGAAGAAGAAGAAGAAGAAGAAGAAGAAGAAGAAGAAGAAGAAGAAGAAGAAGAAAGAGAAGGAAAAGAAGAAGAAGAAAGAGAAGGAAAAGAAGAAGAAGAAGAAAAATAAGAAGAAGAAGAAGAAGAAGAAGAAGGAGTAAATATGACAAGGATAGCATTTTTACTGCTGCCTTTGGATGATGATGATGATGATGATGATGATGATGGTAAATGTGAGAAGGTGTTTTGTTTTTCGTGGTGGTGAGTTTTAATCGGTGATCATGATGGCAACATAGGTGGCCTGTACACATAGATTGTGAAGGCGAAAGGGGAGAATGGAATCGAAATCCTTATTGATGCTGAGTTTAGATAGAATGGTATGTGAGGATGCTATGTGAGAGGCGACTTTTGCTGTGGAACCATTGTGTATTTCCTTTGTTAGGTTTGGTCGCGACGTGATGCTTGATGGTTGAATATAATGATCTGAAACTTCAAGAGAAGTCGTTACTCGTTACATTTGAAGTCTTCTTTGAGCAGTCAGGTATCAATTTACCTGGAAGGAAAAAATGCGGTTATTAATAAGAAGGGTTGAAATTAATGCATGCAAGATTTCACTCTTTTACTTGCTTCATTCATTTGACTGCGGCCAAGCTGGAGCACCGCCTTTAGTCGAGCAAATCGACCCAGGGACTTATTCTTTGTAAGCCTAGTACTTATTCTATCGGTCCCTTTTGCCAAACTGCTAAGTTACGGGGACATAAACACACCAGCATCGGTTGTCAAGCAATGTTAGGGGGACAAACACAGACGCACAAACATACACACACACACACACACACACATATATATATATATATCTATATATATACATATATACGACGGGCTTCTTTCAGTTTCCGTCTACCAAATCTAATCACAAGGCTTTGGTTGGCCCGAGGCTACAGTAGAAGACGCTTGCTGAAGATGCCACACAGTGGGACTGAACCTGGAACCATGTGGTTGGTAAGCAACCTACTTACCACACAGCCACTCCTGCGCCTATAACGTCGAATTTTTCAACATCTCTTCAACACACACCATTCCGCTCTTACCACCTCAATTTAAAAACAAACACCCTGACTCCTACTCCTCCCTCAACTTCTCCTCTTCCCATCCTACCCACACCTAGGTCTCCATCCCCTACTCTCAATTCCTCCATCTACGTAAGCTCTGCAGTGACGACCATGACTTTGAGACTCAGTCTCAACTCATGGCACGCCACTTGATCCTACATGGATATCTCCTCACCATTATTCACACTGTTCTTGCCCAGGCATGGTCCATTCTTTCTCCTCGCACCTGCCCCACCCTTACCTGTCTCCCATTTCCCTTCACCGTCCACCCCTCCAACGCATCATTCTCTGAGCCTTCTGGTGACTCCAGTCCAATCCCTGCACCTCGTACATCTTCCCTAACCTACAAATTCCCTCCTTCAAACGAGCCCATAACCTGCGTAACTTCCTGGTCCACAATTTCATCACTACTCCTGCCTCCCAGCCTGGCTTTCGCCCATGCTGTTGCACCTGCCCCTACCTCACGGGCATTCATAGTCATCTTATGAACTGTCCCGCCCACCCACTATTTTGCATTGAAGTCTACATCAAGGTTGAGTCTACCATTTTGAGTGTTAGTAATACGTTCACATGATCTAACAGCACAGTATAACATTAAAATATAGCATTGTTAATATACTAGTAAATTATTAAACGAACTAGCTGTCAAGAAAGTGTCATATATGCAAATCAGTGGATCCTATTTATTTAAGTAATAATTGTGTGCTGGTGAAATCTTAGCACAGGATTGAAACTGCCCCGGGTGTACCCTAGTTTGCCGACAACGACAATGTATATAAAGATAAATTGTTTACATCTGTCTACTGCATTAATATTTGCTAAAATCAAAGATATATTTTATAGAACAATTAAAAACCTTTTATATAATTTCAATATGATTATGAATAAATATATATATATATATATATATATATATATA
>NC_068992.1:14264470-14265781 GCF_001194135.2 Octopus bimaculoides
ATATGTATGTATGTATGTATGTATGTATGTATGTATGTATGTATATATATATCAACTTCACTTTACATTCATTTCCGCCGGTTTTCGTTAATGATAGCCATGTATTTTCATAAATATGTATAGTCATCTCGAAGAAATATACAGAAAAAATAGAAATAGCGAATTGAAATGATCCTCATTCCCAATTTGTAGTGAACAAATAAATCAGTATAAATGTTTGATCCCGTCTTTAGAATGTGCTCCAGTTTAAACGCCATCTTTCAGCCGTATAAAATGCGCATGAAAAAAAATAAGAACTAACAGCAGGTGAAAGAAAAACCGTTTTACTAAAGCCGGTTCTGGCACATGAAAGAGGCGATATGACGTCATTGAGCTATCGTAGAGTGTCATCGGATCTGGATTCGAATTGTTAAGTAAATGTTGACAAACGCAACATGAAGCTAAAGAACTCATTTCACAGAAGGAAATTGATTCTCCGATCAAATAAAGAGATTGATGAGAGATGAAAACTCTTCCATTTAACAACCAATAGCCATATAAACGTGAATGGAACTTCAAACTCTCATTGGTATATTTATCTATATATATGCATAGATACACACATACATACATACATACATACATATGTATGTATGTATGTATGTATGTATGTATGTATATACACACACATATACATATATATATATACATATACAAACATATACATATATATATACACATGTACATATATATGTATATATATACATACATGTATATATATATGTATATATATACATACATGTATATATATATGTATATATATACATACATGTATATATATATGTATATATATATGTATATATATACATATATATATGTACATATATATATATTTTATACATATATATAGATACATATATACATATATATATATATGTATATACAAATATATATACATATATATATGCATATACAAATATATATACACGTATATATAAATGTATGTATGTATATATGTATATACATATATACATACACTGTATGTGCACATATATTTTACTATATATGTATGTATATAGGAAAATGCTAAATAAAACATTGAAGAATGATATATACACGCACTCAAATACATACCGGCGCACTTACACACGCACACGTCGCACATTCACGCATGCTTGTATAATTTTAAGGGCATTATATATGCATGTGTTTGTGCGCGTGTATGTGTATACATGTATGTAGGAATATGTGTAGAGAGAGATGTCTTGGTGTGCGTGCTTGTCTATATACATATATACGCATATATACATACATATATATCTACGTATATAT
>NC_068992.1:14265791-14273837 GCF_001194135.2 Octopus bimaculoides
TATATACATGTGTATGTGATTGTCTTTGTGTGTGAGTTTGTATGTGTGTTTGTAGAGAGACAGATAGACTCGAGTGTAGACATGCATGTTAGCGAGCGTATATATCGTTTGTGAATCGACAGGAATCGACAGGAACCGTAATATGTCAAAATATCTCACTCCAGCATTTATATTTATTGCTGTTACTGCTCTTCACGCTGGGTTCAGCCTCTAATAGTAATATTCCAGCCTTGACCATCGCTTCAGTCACTAATCAATCACCACATGACCCAATGTGTCTTTACTCCTCTTAAAATGATAACGTGCAATCTAGGTTTGAATGCGATCTGTTTCTAACTGGTCGATCAATGACGTTTTGGCATGAATATGTACCAGCAATATACAGCAGTAGACTCTTCTGACGATGCACCATTTTCCATACAACCTGGTCTTCTATTTAATAAAAGAAGGTTTGTATTTGTCTATCTCACTTCATTTTTGTAGAGCCAGACATATGTTCGAATGGGTTAAGATCTCGCCCTTGTATATGTTTTCAAGTGGTAAAAGCTTCACACATAACATAACATATGCAATATAACAATATAACAATGTCATATTGTTTCTCTTCCCCTTAAGATACATAATTATTCTAAAATACAACAAGGCTGTGAACTGGCAGAATTATTTCCATGCTAGGCAAAATGCTTAGCTGTATTTCGTTCGTCTTTACATTCTGAGTTCAAATTCTACCGTGGTCCACTTTGCCGAAACGTTGTGTTAACAACAAACAAGATGAGGACAAATATCCGTCTATTGTAAACAATGTAAATAATCTACATAATTCCTCATCTCTTAAATATAGAACTGCATTATTGTCTTTCTGTATGAAACGATCGCATAGCAACATGAATAAAAATAATTTCAAACCATATTAACATCTAATCACCTCCATTTATGAAAAATATAATTGAATTTGTTGAACTTTGTTTTATAAGTTATATCATATGCGCGATATACTTATATAAATTTTCATATCTACGCTAATTTACACCGGTAAATTAAAGTAAACTATAAAGAAACAACATTAGGAATATTTTGGAAATTACTCCATATATATATATATATGCGCACACATTTATTTCTCTCACCGCTATTTTTCTCGTTCGCTCTCCATTTGTTTCCTCTGAGCCCCTTCTGTCGAAGAGGCGTAGGCTCGAAACGTCAATGACTTTTCCATACTTCCCTAGCGTCAAACCAATACATCTACTTCTTGTTCCCGTTCCCTCACCTGTCTTCATCTTTTGTTTTCCAAAAATTTGAAACACACACACACACACACACACACACACACACACATACATATATATATATATTATTATTATTATTATTATTATTATTATTATTATTATTATTATTATTATTAAAGACCAAACGTTTCTGGCATAGATATAGAATTTCTAGCACGAGCACCTGAAGGTTTTTCAGTAACAAAATTTTCAAGTCCAGGTCCTTGGCTTCAAGTTACACTGCGGAGGCCTCGGATCATATACATACATCATATACATACGCACGCACGCATGCGTGCACATACACACATATGTACATATGTAAGTATGTGTGAGTATCTGTGTATTGTTATATATGTATGTATGTACGTATGTGTGTATGTACGCATGCTTCTAAATGCAGTAGTTTGAGGGGGGTGGAATTTAGAAGATGCCAGTCAACACATAACTTGAGTAGTACTTCTGTAGATCAGCCCTGTAAAGATGAAAGGAAAGCAAAGTTGACCTCTGTGGCATTTGAACTCGCAGCGTAAACAACGGGAAGAAATACCGCAAGGCATTTTGGTCACTGTTGCAACGATTCTCTGCAATCAATTACTGTATGCCCGTGTTAGTGTGTGTGTACGTATATGTGTGTGTCTATGTACGTAAGTACGTACGTGTGCATGCATATATATATATATATATATATATATATATATATACATACATACATATGTGTGTGTGCGTGTGCGTGTGTGTGTATGTCTGTATGTATGTGTATATACATATATATATATATATAGGTAGATATAGATATGTATAGATATAGATATATGCATGTATGTATGTGAGTGTGTGCGTGTATGCATATATATATATATATATATATATAATTGTTTTGCTTTTCCAATAAAATAAAAGTTACAAAATTAAGAAGAAATCAAATTATAATGAATAATTGATTAAAGAAGAGAAAATATATATAAATAGGAAGCCGGTTCGAGAAATAGCATTTCTAAATCTGTTTAACTAGTCTTTAGAAGGTGTAGTCATGTTAGTAATTCAGGCAACGTGAATTGAGCGGGAATCTATGCTAAAAGTATTTCTAGCCGCAAGACAAGTTATTTAGTGAAGCGAATAAAGACGGCCATTAAATGCTTGGATAATCAGCTTGATCGACAACACCTCTTGACTCTAAGTCTAAATTTTCTTATATAAATAGCCCAAACGTTCAATCTGTTTGTTTGTTGACCCAGCTCTAAAGCGAAAAACCTTTCAAAATTTGATTCGATTTCATCAGTTGTTTTGAAACAATCTAAAAACTCTTCGATGCAACAGCTAACTGTGTGGATAGGGTATAAAGATTGCCAGACAAATAATCATTAGTAATGTTGGGTGGTCGGAGACTGGCTCTTTGCATTTGTTTTCACCACACTTTTGCCAATAACGATTTTAGTTTTTATTTACTTTAATTCGCCGTCATTCAAATTCGGTTAATTCTGATAGGGCAGACGTAGTTTCCTAAAGATGATACTGCAAGTGAGAGGTGTAAACGGCATCAGACTATTACTGTCAATAAAGTAGGAACAAAATAGCCGAACTGATATAATAATAACCAATTTGTTCATATGTATTACTTGAATCCGCAGCAAGCATTTCTTTGTAATGTGTTTACGATATGTCCCTTTATTCTAGATACCTCAAGTCACCAAGTTCGATTCCAAACAGTGACCTGAACAATGATAATAATAATAATAATAATGATAATAATAATAATAATAATAATAATGATAATAATAATAATAATAATAATAATAACAACATCGAAAAATACCTTAGGAATGAGAACCCAGGTTCGAAATTTCCCTAAGACACCTGATGAAAGCTGGAGGATATATCAGCCGAAACGTTGTGTTAACAACAAACAAGATGAGGACAAATATCCGTCAAATGTAAATAATGTATATAATTCCTCATCTCTTAAATATTGAACTGTAAATTACCTTATATTTATTTACGACCAAATAAAATCATTGATTCCCTATGTTGGATTGTCTATCGCCTTCGACGATGAGCATTCAGTTTTTCGAGGAATTAAACTCTTGCTCGGGAAATAATCGAGAAAGCGACGCAGATACGTCTACTCTCAACGGAATGCTGAGTTCGAACCAGAATTATAGGAAGAGGCAAAGCAGAGCAATGAAACTTTGAATTTCAGGTGCAATAGGGAGGAACAGGAAGAGAATGAGGGAGTCAGAATAATAATTGAGTGCAGTATTGAACTGGTACTTTATTTATCGGCCTCGAAACGATAGAAGACAAAGTTGATATATGAAGTCAGATGCAGAAAGCTAGAATAAAAGCTACAAAGCATTCTGTCCCACGCCAAGTTGGCCACCTTAATAGCTATCTGTTTAAACCCTTCACTTCTAATGGAACATAGGTCACTCATGACTATTCTCCATTGTCCTTGACTCTGGACAGATTTTTCTGCTTCTTTCCAGTTGGGTCCCAGCTTTTCCAGCTCCGCTTCAATATCCTGCCTTCTTAGGGGAAGGTCTTCCTTTCCGAAGCCTTTTTGGTTTTGAATTGTCATCAATGCTTCAGTAACTTTTTTTGGGTTTTTTTCTAGGTACGGGTGTTGGTCCTACGCAAACCCATTTTTACCATTGGTAAGAGATGGTCACTATTAGGACTCTATCCTTTAACCTCTCGGTACGGGAGACCCTAGCAAGAGCTTGTACTCCACTGACATAGCTCTCTGTCGCTTTTACTGTGTGGTGGGCCTTAATAACTATACAAATTTATTTATACACAAATTTATTTATGGCCCTCGGCCAATGTCACAAATCAATATTGTAATGCCGTAAATAAAGGAAATAAGATCACAATTATCAGAATAGTTTCAGCATTGTTTTTTTTTTATTTGCCAATCAACCCCTTTCCTGAGAAATATTGATTTTCAAGAGCATTTATAGTCTATTGAATAAATCTTAGTTTATTACTGGTTGTTGTTATTGATGTCTGAAGATTGAAAAGCACAGCTGACTTTGAGAGGATTCGAACTCAGATTCTTGACCAAAATTTCAAACCTATAGATTCCGTCTGTAATAAGCATTTATAACCGTCACTACCCAGGCCACACATCGAGGCATAGAACACAGGGAATTATATCAGTATCTGTTTTCGGTTGGTCTGCTTATTTTATTTCATTTTCTCAATTACGGAATAATGGGAGTCAAATTTGACTCCGGTGCGATTCGAACACTCGACATAATTTGTTTTAAACTCGCAGAACACGCAAAATAATGTTAGTATTGTTGCCCTTTTGTCTGACCCTGAAGCCAAAATACTGAGCTTCTTTTCTTATTTGAAGTATATAGACTAGTGGATCGAGACCAGTTATTCCTGGTACATTAATTTGTAGATATACTATATTAAGAAAGATGCTATCACTTCTAAGAATATAGTTAATTGAATCGATGAAGAAAATGTTTCCTTTTACGTTATGATTTTTGTTCAATTGAATTAATGTTTTCAGCCATTTCCTAGATATTAACAAACAAGATTTTCATTTCCTCTTCTGTAAACTTATATGGCCCGTTCTTTTCTTTTTGTATAATATTTTATGTTCTTCAGTATTGAAAAAATCCAAATTCACATCAATAAGTTATGGAGAATATAAACAACTGCATGGAAACTGTTAAAATACGAGCCTGGGGGGTTTCATAAAATACTTCTTTAACTAAAATCCTCGCCGTCCCTTGAGCGGCTTCAATATATTATATAACTTCAGTAAGGCGGCGAGCTGGCGGAAGCGCTGAGCAAAATGTTTAGAGGCATTTTCGTCCATCTTTACGTTCTTGGTTCAAAATCTGCCGAGGTCAACTCTGTCTTTCATTCCTTTCGGGGTCGATAAAATAACTATCTATTGAGCACAGGGGGCTATGTAATCGATTTCCTCCCCACCTCCCAACATTGTTGGCCTTGTGCCTAAATTTCATACCAATTTAAGGCGGCGAGCTGGCGGAATCGTTAGCACGCCGGGCAAAGTATTTAGCGGTATTTCGTCTGTCGGTATATTCTGGGTTCAAAATCCACCGAAGTCGACTTTACTTTTTATTCATTTCGTAATCGATAAAATAAGTACCAGTTGAGCACTGGGGTCGATGAAATCGATTCCACCCCACCCACCTACTCCCAAAAAGAAGATTGCTGGCTTTATGTCAAGATTTGAAACCAATTTAAGGCGGCGAGCGGGCGAAATCGTTAGCACGCCGGGCAAAGTGCTTAGTGGCATCTCATCCGTTTGTACGTTCTGGGTTCAAATTCCTTTGAGTCGTCTCTGCCTTTCATCCCTTTCGCGGTCGATAAAATAAGTACCAGTTGAGCACTCACCCACCCAACCCCGAACTTGTCGGCCTTGTGCCAAAATCTGAAACCAATGTTTTTAATCCATCAGATTTATTCCTTCAAATATCTGTTGCTTTGTTATTGTTGTTATTGCTGTTGGTTATTATTGTTGTTGTCTATCCCTCATTGGACTATAAAAGAGGTATCGACAAAAAATTGGGGACTGCGATGGGTATGCGAATGGCCCCCTCCTTTCCTAACCTGGTCATGGGGTACCTAAAAAAATCAATTCTTATCGTAAGGTATAAGAAAAATACGGAAACCCATCCTCCCTGTACATAGAAAATAACTGGAAAAGATATCTAGATGACTGTTTCATTCTTTGGCACGAAAGTATAGAGAGACTTAAAGTATTTCAAGCACTTCTGAATGGACTTCACATTCAATTTACGATGGAATATAGCCACCAACAACTTCCCTTCCTCGACATCTTCATTAAGAAATCCAACAACAAAATAGAAATAGACATATACTACCACGGACTCCAAGCAATATCTGCCGTTCAACTCATACTACCCCAGACATACTAAAATGAATATCCCTTACAACCTGGCAGAAAGGATTTGTACAATTGTATCTGATACAAGCACGAGGAACACAGGACCACATGAGCTAAAGTATACACTCGTCAGCAGGAACTACCCACAGTCACTAATTGATATAGGCTTTCGACTCAACATCCACGATTACAACTCAGCATCCACGATTCGTATTCTTTTAGTGTCTCGCTGACCAGGCCAATATACCTGTGGCTTAACACTATGACGGTGACATCGTCCGTGTATGCAGCCTCGCTCTTCCCGCATCCCAGTTCTCGCGGGATGCCCCTCAGCGTCGCCAGCTTTCGCAGTAGTGGTTCTAGAGTCAATACATACAGAAGTAACGAGAGAGGACATCTTTGACGGACTGAACGCGTGAAGTTAAATGGTCTAGATAGATGGCCATTTACCCGAACTAATTAATTAAAATATAAAAGATATTAACATGTAATATCAACTGGAAAAAGTCTACATATCCGTTGTCATCTTCTTCAACCAAAAATGGCTTCTTTGAATTCCAGAAATTGTTCTATTACTGTCACATTTGTTATTATATTTTAAGTAATCGCTTTGCTTCAGTCGGCCCTGCTCGAGTAGTAGGTTATGGCCAACCCGTATCCATACTATACTCTCGAAATTCTGCATCCTCTCCCTACCATCCACCAGGGCTTGATTTGAGCAAAGTTTGGCTGCTATTACGAGCAGATTAAAAGACAACATAAAAATTCACTCGTTGACTTCAACTTACAGAATTTTATAGTGTGTCAATGCGCATGGGCTAGTACTTACGGTGTTGGGATTACGAACGTTAGCTCGCGGTTTCGATTTTCGAACCAGATGGAGTGTTTAGAGCAAAGTTCTTCATTTCACGTTGTTCCAGTATACTCAGCTGAAACTGAGTACCATTGTGGCACCTGGACCTCACTCCTGCGACGGACTGGTGTCCCTTTCAAAGGTGGGGAGCTTTATACTTTAATCCTAAATGTCTCGAAAACTCTGGATAAACATGGAGGTTCGAGGAAGACTTCTACTTTAGAGTGGAAGAGAATTCAAAGAATAAATGAAGTGAAATATCTCCGAAGAAGTATCAAAACCGGAGTTAGACATTCCTTGATTGTATAAGTTTCTTTTATTCTACAGTTTAATCTACAATAAGAAAAACAAATTGCATTATATCTACAAGATAACAAAGAATATTGCCTTTGTTATCAGATACTAAAATTACCACGATAAAGATTTCTGAAAGCAGTTCGTTTATTATTATTATTATTATTATTATTATTATTATTATTATTATTATTATTATTATTCATTGAAGTGTAAATCTTTCATATCTCTTGTCAACAATTGATTCTTAAAATGGAATAAACAAAAAAATTTATTTCAAAAGACTTTTTTTCTCTCTCTCTCTCTTCAGAGACACACAGTCGTTAAAGCTATTTATGTAATTGTTAGTTTAGCAATGAAAAACGACAATGTTATTTTTCTTTCCAATACTTTGAAGCTCTGACGCTAATAGTTGTGATATGTCAAAGAACGTTAGGAGAGATAATGAAATCTGCTACGTTATATATCATGGTGGAATATAAATTTCAATTAAGAAATATTCATTGAAAACAAAATTCAATGTCTAAAATTTTATCTTTTATCTTTTGCTGGCTCTAGTCATTGGACTGCGGCTTTGTTGGGGCACCGCCTTTAAGGGGCTTAGTTGAACAAATTGACCCCAGTATATTTCTTGTTTAATCTGGCACTTATTCTGTCAGTTTCTTTTGCAGAAGTGCTAAGTTACGAGGACGTAATCAAAACAACATATATATATATATATACTTTTATATGTATATATA
>NC_068992.1:14274386-14279195 GCF_001194135.2 Octopus bimaculoides
CAAGCCCTAGCCAGGCGGCGCTGCTGACTATCTGCTCGAAGGTTATTTATACTCGAAGGTTATATATATATACTTTTATATGTATATATTTTTAGAGGCTGAATGCGAGTTCGTCCGTCAGGTTGGAATAATTTCCAAAGATTTCTAACGTTGTTAGAAAACTGTAATCCATTTAAACATATAATCTCCTCCATTTACATAAATATGAATGAATTTGTTGAATTGTGTTTAATAAATTAAATCATACACTTGATATATATTTATACATAACGAAGGCAGCTATACGCAATATGAAACCAAAAAGGAAAAATTCAATTGTCACTAACTGATGGTGCCAGGTAGTATCTATATTGCCTAGAAATAAGAGTTAAAACCCTTAGAGCCACAAGAAAGCACATTTTCATATACTGACAGTTGGGATAACCGCCCTATAAGCGAAGCTAGATCACTATGGTAGACTAATTTCGTGTAAAAATTATAACCTCGTCATTTACCACATAAATTAATGGCTGATTTAGAAAACTGTAAATGCGAAAATTATAAAATAACGAAGGCAGCTATACATGCTATGAGACCAAAAACGAAAAAAATCAGTTCTCACATTAGCATTTTGCTAAATCAGCCATAAATTTTTATGGTAAATATAAATATCTACTGACAGTCGGATTTAACCAAGCCATTCGGCGATGTAGCTGTCACTACTGACGAACTTGTAATTTTCAAACGAAACTAGTCTAGTATAGTGATCTAGCTTCGCTTATGGGGCGGTTATCTCTCTTGTAATTATATATATATATGAATTTTTTAAAAGAGGTTTGTATGATAGTGTATAGAGGAATATATTATTCAAAAGAATTCCAACTCTTTCTGTTTTTTGTTTTATTTATATTGTTATAAAATTAATGTGGGATATAGAATATGGAATATATAGTATATATAGTAAAATGAAATGAAGTATTGAATAAATGAAATATTGAATGTTAAATATATAAGGATTACCGATAAAAGTATTAGTCAGAGGATAGATAGCCCTAACAGGAAGTGCGGTGGGTGTGTTTATAGATATCATTGAGTGGAAGGAAAAAGATACATATATATATATATATATATATATATATATATATATATATATATATTTCACTTAAGTGCTGCGAGATTAATAACCTAGTGTCGAGCTCAATTTGAGAATGAAGTGTTAGTCGAGTATAGAGCGTTAATAAGAAAGAGAGATGGCACAGGTATAAATGATTATCTTATGAACTGCATTATCTTACAGTTATTTCTGCTATAGGATGCAGTGGACTCATAGTTGTGTGCTTGATTAACACCGAATAGCTTCATCGGAGCTTCGGATATAAAGTGTGCTTAATGTTCGAGGCTCTGATGAAGCTATAAAGTGTTACTCAGGCACTCAGGTACGAGTCCACTACATTCTAAGCTAAAGAAGTTCATAAGAGAATCATCTATCCCTTAGTCATCTCGTTTTCTTTGATGTGTGTATGTGTGCATGTGTGCGTGTGTTCTTTTATTTTTTTTTTATTTCAACCGTATGGTTACGGCCATGCTGAAGCACCACCGTGATTTTGCTCTTTTAGGTATGTTTTTCTATTTTTTTTTTTGACTGATTTCTTGAGGGTGGTGAGATTTTTATGTACTTTTATGTACTTTTCTCATATACAAATACATAACAATACACATACTTATATACACGCGTGCGTGTGTGGTGTGTGTGTGTGTGTATTTTTGTATACAAGGACGCATGTATTTAATGTTTGTTTTTATGTCGAGTTATATGTATAAACAATTTATCATTAAACTACAGAGTTGCTCAATTTTCTATATTAGAGTATAATTAGAATTATAAATTTTACAAGAAAATGGTTCACAGTGACTTCGAAGCTTCAGCTCACCCGCTTTCATCATAAAAGTGTGTGTGCATGCGTGTGTATACAAGCGTGCGTGCACGTGTGTATGTATGTGTGTGTGTATACATACATTCACACATATGTACGTGTTACGCAAAAGGACACTCACACTTACATTCACGTGTGTATGTGTAATAGTGTGTGTGCGTATGCTTGTGTGCGTGTGTGTGTGCATGTGTTTGTGTTTGCGTGCGTGTACGTGCGCGTGAAGACCTCCTGAAGTCGAACGGAGACTGGACTGTAGGCAGTTTCTCATTCAGGAAAATTTGAATTAAGACTTGTTTCTGTAAGGCTGCGGAGAGGCAGAGCGCGGAGAATGAGTAAATAGTTGGCTCTATCTAGTTCCATGATTCTAAGTTTCAAGTTCGAGTCCCAGCAGACCGGCTTTGATTTCTAGTTTTCCAGTGATTGAGAAAAATAGGTTTTGGTTTATTCAAATTATTTTAGACTAATTTATTTACTGATGTTGCAACTTTTTTGAAGCCATTGCTTTAAATTCATATCCACAAGTGATTATAACTAACTGAAATAGACAGTGGGAGCAATGGATAATTGGAAAATGTTTCGTTGCCTCATTCAATTAAGTTCAACTTCCTCTGTAGATGTAGTTTGAGCATAATGGTTCATAAGGCTGAATTTCCACGGACCTGCCATCTGATGGCCAAAGCATTCACCTTAATTCTGTATCAGAGGCAATAACATCACGCAGAAGAAAACATAACGTGAAAGTGAGTCAATGAAGGCGTCTCTAAAATTATCAGATCACCATGCAAGGAAGCTTGGGCAAAACACTCGAGCAGGAAATGGTTACCGTACATTTTTGTAATGCGCACAGAAACTGATAAAATAGTTTTTAATCATGCGATGCAATCAATCTTTTCATTTTGATACAAGACAGACTGACAGAAAGATAGATAGATAGATAGATAGATAGATAGATAGATGGATAGATAGATGGATAGATAGATAGATAGATAGATAGATAGATAGATAGATAGATAGATAGATAGATAGATAGATAGATACGATGAGTTTCATGTTCATATTACTTTTCCAAACGCAAGCTTATTGTCAGATAGCGTTGCAAGCTTGTAATTAGATAGTTAAGTGTTTGCGCAAATATGACAAACTCGTATTCGATATAAATTGCTTAAAAGTGAATAAATTGTTTTGTGCTTGAAATAGGGAAAATACTAATATTTCGAGCAAAACATTTCATTTTCCCCCTCTCCCGATTTCCCTTACGTGGCAGTGGTCAGCTTAAATCTGTGGTAGAAGATACTTGCTCATTATGCTACGCAGTGAGAGTGAAATCAAAACCAAATGGCTGTGAAACAAACTCCTTAACAACTTAGCTATGCCTGCACGAATCCTTTACAAAGACTTTTGATGTTTGTTTCTTTGTTAGGAAATCTCAAGAAAATCCGTTGATGTTATCAACATGGAATTTTGATGACATTCGTAATACTAATGGCAATTATTTCCGCCATTATAATACGGACGCGATATTTTTTTTCTCGTGAATGGAATAATTAGTGCTCTCATTGGTTCTAATTTTATTGAAGAATGAAAATGAAAGCGAAATCTTATGAGAGTTAAATTCATGGCCAATAAGGACCAATCAACATACCAATGAGTATTAATGTTCCGGCGCTCTAGCGTTTCTGCTACTTCGGAACCATCTCACTTCAATAATAATGTTATTGGAAAGAGATGCGGTATATTTAAATGAATCTCTTTATTTTATTCATTCAAATCCCTCCATCACTGAGTTCACTTTCCAAGCCTCTGGATTTGATAAAATAAATACCACTCTTGAATAAACCTTACACAAAATATATAGATTTGTGCCAATATCATCGATGATGATGATGATGATGATGATGATGATGATGATGATGATGATGATGATGATGATGATGATGATGATAATGATGATGATGATGATGATGATGATGATGATGATGATGATGATGATGATGATGACAGTAATAGGAGAGAATGTGTCAGAAAAATGTAGAGCCTGTGGTACGTGGAACGAGACAGTGGCACACATTCTGTCAGAATACCCCCAAGTTGGCATAGGAAGAATATAAGAAATGGATGCACGACCAGATTTTTAAAGTTTTACACTGGAAACTGTGACAGAAATGGGGATTTGAATCTGGAAACACGTGGAACAATTATTGAGTCGAAAGAGTAGTAGAGTCGGAGAAATGTAAGATTTCATTGGACTTTCCAATTCAAATGGACACGAAATTAGAAAACAATAGACTAGATATTACAATCATAGATAAGGAAAAATGAAGTTACTTACTTATCGACCCATCGTGCACATTTGATTCCAGGATCGTCAAGAAAGAAGAAAAACAAAAAAATACAATCCCCAAAAATTTGAAATGGGAAGAATCTAGAGCATGTTAGCAGTAAAGGTCAGTCCTATAATAATTGGTGCGCTGGGATCAGTAAGCAAAGATATAGACAAATGGCTGAGGGAGATTGAAATAGAATTCCCGGAAGAGATCCTACAGAAAGTTTGTTTCTTGGGAACAGCAAGGATTATCAGGAGGGTCCTAAGCGCTTGAAAGACTGCCAAAAACTTGAGGATACCTAAGGTTATAGGTAGTAACCCGCTATCCACATAATCCCTACCAGGAATAACACTGAACCTGAGACAAATCAAAATAATAATAATAATAATAATAATAATAATAATAATAATAATAATAATAATATCAATACTTTCTGCTACGGATACAAGGCGTGGAATGTGGTGGGGAGTGGATTACATTTTGTTTGACTGGTACCTAATTAATCGACTCTGAAAGGATGATCACCAAAGTCAAACTCGGCGGAATTTGAACTATAACACCTCCTCTGTGTG
>NC_068992.1:14279560-14280580 GCF_001194135.2 Octopus bimaculoides
CATATGTATATATGTGTATGTGTGTGTATATATATATATATGTATATACAGGCAGAAAACTGGTATCTGGTTAGATTATGAGATTTATATATTTATATATTTACACAACTTGAAGGTAAAAAATATCGTTTCAGAAGTTTAGATCACAAAAGATCAATAAATGATATATTGGGGGATGTTCATAATAGTCATATATGCTAGTGATCTCCCGGAATAGTTATAAGGTAAGTCGGTATTATTGATATTAGATAAGATAAGTAAGGTCATCTGAGGAAAATCCAATACTGGATGAGAAGAAAAGTGTGCAGATACGGCCTTACAATTGTTTCAAGAATTCATGCATACTTGGTGCAATGCCTTGCAAGCAGTCTGCAACAAGTATTTTGGTGGCAACCTATTCCATCTTTGAAGGAAATGTGAGATAGATAGATAGATAGACAGAGAAAGAGAGAGAGAGACAGAGAGAGAGACAGAGAGAGAGACAGAGAGAGACAGAGACAGACAGACAGACAGACAGACAGACAGACAGATAGATAGATAGATAGATAGATAGATAGATAGATAGATAGATAGATAGATAGATAGATAGATAGACGCGCAAACAAACAGATATATAGATAGATAAAGAGAGAGAGAGAGATATACAAATAGAGAGAGATGGATGGATGGATAGATAGACAGACAGTCAGGCAGACAGAGATAGCTAGATATATTTGTGTATCTATATGTGTGTGTGTGTGTGTGTGTGTGTGTGTGTGTATGTGTGTGTGTGTGGAGGCGCGTGGCTTAGTGGTTAGGGTGTCAGCACCATGATCGTAAAATTGTGGTTTCGATTCCTGGACCGGGCGACGCGTTGTGTCCTTGAGCAAAACACCTCATTTCACGTTGCTCCAGTCCACTCAGCTGACAAAAGTGAGTAACGCTGCGATGGATCGGCGTCCCATTCAGCTGGGAAACACATACGCCATAGAAACCGGGCCCATGAGTCTGACTAAGCTTTAAAAGGGCGAAGAGAAGATA
>NC_068992.1:14284637-14284969 GCF_001194135.2 Octopus bimaculoides
CACGTACACACACACACACACACACACACACACACACACACACACACATACATATGTACAAGAGTGTTGCATTCTTCAAACAAGCAATGTTGTGTGAAAAATCAAGATCTGATACGGTTGGGTGGTCATGTAATCAGACGCGAACTCATAACTTAAATAGCTGGAACGAATATTGCGATGCATTTTCTTCGTAGTTCTAACAATTCTGCCACTGAGTATCTGGGTATGGGTGGTTTGTGTGTATGTATGTATGTATGTATGTATGTATGTATGTCATGTGTGTACGTACATGTATGATGTATGTTATGTGTGTGTGTGTATGCATAGATAGA
>NC_068992.1:14284979-14285935 GCF_001194135.2 Octopus bimaculoides
ACATGTATGATGTATGTTATGTGTGTGTGTGTATGCATAGATAGATAGATAGATAGATAGATAGATAGATAGATAGATAGATAGATAGATAGATAGATAGACAGACAGACAGACAGACAGACAGATGACTGGCTGGATGGGTGGATGGGAGGATGGATGCATGGATATGCATATATGTGTGTGTGTGTGTGTGTGTGTGTGTGTGTGTGTGTGTGTTTGCACGTATCTATGTATATATGCTTCACTTTCTCGTGGGGTGTATGTATAAGATTGTATGTTATAATTATATCTATCAAAGCATGTTTTATATTCTTGTACGTAAGAATGTAAAAGGGTGTGTATGTAACTTATACAAATGGATCTATGTATACTACTACTACTACTACTACTACTACTACTACTACTACTACTACTACTACTACTACTACTACACACACACACACATATGTATATATATATGCATGAATATATATGGATTATATGTGCGTTTGTGTGAATGTGGTTTCATGCGGATGTTATTCAGTATGTACAAGTGTATATAAGTATGTATGTATGTATATATGAATAGATTTGTTCTATTTTCGTTCGTTATATGAATCTCAATGCTTCTATCTTGTTGAACATGTATGTAAATATAATTATGTGTGCATATATGCATATAAATTTTAGTAGTTTTGCTGTTTGAATTTGTGTAAAGATGAGTCGATTTTCTCCAGTATAAACGTACGCATACATATATATATACATATATGTGAATGAGTGCGCGTTTGTGCGCATGTGTATGCATCTATGTTTGCATGTATGCATATATGTACGTATATACGTTTATGTGTATGTGTGCGTGTGTGCGTGTGTGTGTATGCGTGTGTGTGCGCGTGTGTGCCAGTGCCTGTGAGCACACAGGGATTTTTCTATTTTGGCTGTTTGTATAGGTCTATGTAAATGCGTATGTAAAT
>NC_068992.1:14286072-14286555 GCF_001194135.2 Octopus bimaculoides
TGTGTGTGTGTGTGTGTGTGTGTGTGTGTGTGTGTGTGTGTGTGTGTGTTCTGAGCGTATGTGTGGAGCGTATGTGTGTGTATGCTTAGCTGTGTGTTTATATGTGTGCTCGGTTGAGTGTAATGAAGCAGAGAAACAAATCTCCAAAGTCCGGAATTGGCGCTTGCTCACACACACACACAGAATCACGAAATCACGAAGAAACAGATAAACACACAGACATACGGGCACACACACACTCACACTAATACACACATACACACGCGTGCAAACAAACACCTGCATGCACACACAGCATATACGCAGACACACTCACACACACGCACATATACGTACACACATATACGTACACACATATACAATCAGTTGTATATATACATGCATATATATATATGTATATATATATATATATATAAATGAATTTTTACTTCTATTTGTGTATAAAGTTACATCTAGATATATATATATATATATATATATATA
>NC_068992.1:14286668-14291610 GCF_001194135.2 Octopus bimaculoides
TATGTGTGTGTGTGTGTACGTATGTATGTGTGTGAGTGTGCGTGTATACATAACTTTATATACGAATATACATATATGTATATTAGACATATATATAGAGAGTGAGTGAGTGCGGTATGTGTGTGTGTGTGTGTGTGTGTGTGTGTGTGTGTGTGTGTGTGTCTGTGTGTGTGTGCAAGTATGTATGCATGCATGCTTTCAAATATCTATATATATATATATCTACAAACAAAATCCGCTTACACAGTTTTATACACATCGATTCGCAAATACAATCCTGCGTAGTTTCGATACATAGTGTGGCTGATTCGATTGAATCTATGGTGAAGAATGTGTTCAATAGGGTTCAGAGATGCCACAAGCTTACTCAAGTGTCAGCTGAAGATAAAAGACGTTTTTACCAAAATAAACTCTGGTGATAAAAGGTCAAGCTGGGAAGATAGAAGTAAAATAATAATTAGATGAAACGCGGTCTTTAAGATTCCAGCAGCTATTATAAGAAAACATCCTGTTCCCCTCTCCACGATATAAAGCAGCCGTCAATAACAAACAAAATACTAATAATAATAATAATAATAATAATAACAATAATAATAATAATAATAATAATAATAATACTTTCTATTATAGGCACAAGGCCTGAAGTTTAGGGGAACGGGATTAGTCAATTACATCGACTCCAGAATTTCATTGGTACTTAATTTATCGACTCCGAAAGGATGAATGGTAAAGTCGACCTCGCCAGGATTTGAACACAGAACGCAGCGACAGGCGAAATACCGCTAAACATTCCGTCCAGCCTGTTAACGACTCTGCCAGCTCGCCGCCTTAATACATAATGAAAATCTTTGTTTCTAACACAGGTACAATGCCTGAAATTTGGAAGAAAGGGTTTAGTCGATTAAATCGATCCCAGTACTTGATTGATACGTCCGAAAAAATGAGGGTGAGTTTTACTTCGGGGAGTTCAAACCCCATCAAGATGAAGGAATAAGAACCCAGCGCAATTATTGCAAAAGATTTTGTCCGGCGCTCGAATGATTCTGCTGACTGGTCGTCATTGATATCTATAAATGAGATCTATAAATTTGTGAACAGCATTTCCACAGGTCCCACTAGTAATAATGATGATTTGGTAAAAACCACAAATTTCTGGTGGGAATTCATAATTAGCATTTATTTTAATGTCCTATAGAAAGATGATAAGTGTAAATGACATTTTCACCCGGGTCAGAACATAAAGGAAGCAACTAAAAATGAATACTGAATGTCACACTGTTTGGCTCTGCTTCGATTCCCACCATTTACCATACTTAGTTATGATAGAATCGAGATAGATAATTGTTTCTACTATAGGCACAAGGCCTGAAATTGTAGAGGAGAGGGCTAGTCGATTACATCGACCCCAGTACGTAACTGATACTTATTCTATCGACCAATGAAAGGATTAAGGACAAACTCGACCTCGACAGAATTTGAACTCATAACATAAGGATGGACGAAATGCCGCTAAGTATTTTCGTCCGACGGGCTAACGATTCTGTCAGCTCGCCACCTTAGAATCAAGATAGATAATGATATAGAAATCAAATATTTGGAATAAGAACTTATATGTGTTGTTTTTATAATATATACAAATATAGGCGTAGGAGTGGCTGTGTGGTAGGTAGCTAGCTTACCAACCACATGGTCCCGGGTTCAGTCCCACTGCGTGGCATCTTGCGCAAGTGTCTTCTACTATAGCCTCGGGCTGACCAAAGCCTTGTGAGTAGATTTGGTAGACGGAAACTGAAAGAATCCCGTCGTATATATGTATATATATATGTATGTGTGTGTATATGTTTGTATGTGTGTGTTTGTCCCCCCAACATCGCTTGACAACCGATGTTGGTGTGTTTATGTCCCCTTAACCTAGCGGTTCAGCAATAGAGATCGATAGAATAAGTACTAGGTTTCTAAAGAATAAGTCCTGGGGTCCATTTGCTCGACTAAAGGCGGTGCTCCAGCATGGCCACAGTCAAAAGACTGAAACAAGTAAAAGAGTAAGTATAGGAAGAAGTTACATATATATATATATAAATGAAAATGATCACTGTTAGAGGAAGGAACTACGGAAAAAGTAGTAATTGGTATAAACACACAATATATTCTAGTAATTAGCTAGTTTTGATGCAATAAATTGGAAATTAAATTTAGAAACTCAGACAGGAAAACAAAGAAACTTAAGAAAGAATTTATAATGCTCTATCATTAAATTTGCTGCAGACAGAATATATTTTCCACGTAACTAAGGAGAGCGCAAGAGAAGGAGAATACTCGAGCAAATTCATAGTTATTATAAAATAGCTGCAACAGAACCGCAAGAAAGCAGCTAATAGAAAATAAAGGTAAATTTGATAATTTAATTAAAGAACACAAGGAGAAAAATACTGTTGTATATAGACAGGAGTGATTTGAAATATATTGGGAAATCGAATAGAAATATAATGAAGATAAGTAAGCAGCTGGGAATAAGAAAAGCACGTGAATTCATGAGGCAAAGTAATTATTTATACACCATGAAACAAAGAGTCGAAAATATGACTAATTGTATTTATTTCAATTTGAATCATTTGAAAGGCTAAGATTATTGGTGAAGATTGAACTCAAATTGTGAACGGATGCAACTAAAGATTAAACGATGTTTTGTTCAGCAACGCATCACCCACCTTCGTGTCTGTGGTGGATATATAACGATGTAGCAGAAGTCGAGGATATCTATACTTTATAAATGTCTATATTTATTCTTGAATGAATACATTTATTAATCTTCATAACAATGTTTTTGTTGATCGTGTTTTCCACTTCGTTCTGTGATTATAGCTGCTGAAGGCGTAACACATTTTGTGACAAGCAGAATATAGATTCTGGGGCTAAAACAAGAACTAAAAAAATATGTAGGACATAGTAGCAGAGGGAGCTTATATCGGTTTCCGTACTTCAAAGAAGAGATACTTTATTTTATGATCCCGGATAAAATGTAATATTGACTTCGAAATGTTTTCAACTCAGGGCTTAAAAGAACATAAATAAACACGACAAGGCAACTGGTATTTAATTTATCGACTCCCCAAAGGATAAAAGGCAAAGTCGATCCCACTGGTATTTGAACTCAGAACATAAAGACAGACGAAATACTGCTAGACATTTCGTCCGGCGCGCTAACGATTCTACCAGCTTGCTGCCCTATTTAGAATACTTTCTTTTACTTGTTTTCAGTCATTTGACTGCGGCCATGCTGGAGCACCGCCTTTAGTCGAGCAAATCGACCCCACGATTTATTCTTTGTAAGCCTAGTACTTATTCAATCGGTCTCTTTTGCCGAACCGCTAGGTTACGAGGACATAAACACACCAGCATCGGTTGTCAAGCGATGTTGGGAGGACAAACACAGACACACAAACACAGACACACAAACACACACATATATATACATATACTTATATACGACGGGCTTCTTTCAGTTTCCGTCTTCCAAATCCACTCACAAGGCTTTGGTCGGCCCGAGGATATAGTAGAAGACATTTGCCCAAAGTGCCACGCAGTGGGACTGAACCCGGAAGCATGTGGTCAGTAAGCAAGCTACTTACCACACAGCCACTCCTGCGCCTATAATGAAAGCACTATACAGTGCTATACATGGAAATTTCCCTTCCCCTCCTCCTCTCTCTTTACCTCTCTCGCTATCACTTGCCTCACCATCCTAATAAGATATAATGTGATATCTTACGTACATCGCATCGTATTTAAAGGGCATTATTTTTAAGCATTTTATAATTCGAGTTTTGCACTGTCTAATTGAATTTTTATCAAAATATAGATGCGATGATAATTCTATTTCTTGCTGGGTTAGTGTTTGCCAGAAATATTTTCCTTTCGACTAGGATTCATACCAGAAAGTTGTAATTTCCTTGGTCCGAGTCCAAAGTACTTATGGAGCTGAAACGAAATGATTCCTTAGGATATATTAAGCGCGCACACACACACACACACACACACACACACACACACACACACACACACACACGCGCGCGTGCAATATGCGTGTGTGTATATATATTTATATATACATATATAAATACATACATATACATATATACATGCATGCATACACATATATGCGCATTGTGAATATGTGCATGTAAATATACATGTATGTTGATGCATATATATACAAATATATACACATATATCTACGTATATTACGTATACATATGTGTGTGTGAGTGTGTGTGTGTGTATACACATTATATATATGTGTGTGTATACACACACACACAAGTGTGCGTGTGCGTGCGTGTGTGTGTGTATGTATATATATATATATATATATATATATATATATATATATATATATATGTACGTATGCATGCATGTATAGTACTATGTTTGTATATTTTATGTATCCATATATCTGTGTATATACGTATATATGTAGGTAAGCATCTACCACATTCTCTTCAGACTGTATTAAATCAATATTCAATTTACAGAAAGCAGTGGAGCAGCAGATACAGCAGATTGCCGAACAAATCGCCTTGAGATACGAAGTTACGTCCCTTTATATTCTGAGTTCAAATAGGAGCGCTATTTGAATTCTGCTAACCCTCATAAGAAGCAAGAGGTAAAGACAAGGTCAGATGTGCAATGGACGATGCGCTGTGGACTTTGGTACATGCTTACGTGTGTTACTGGGTGTGCATTTGTATAACTATGTATATCCCTATACTTGTGTGTGTGTGTGTGTGTGTGTGTGTGTGTGTGTGTCTTCGTTTCACTAGCGACGCAAATTTCCCACACATTTTCTCTCCTTAACAACAGAATTTGAATCGTATACACGCATGCGCACATACATATGTGTGTATACAACATATACACAGATATATATATATATATATATATA
>NC_068992.1:14291867-14302435 GCF_001194135.2 Octopus bimaculoides
TATCTTTGTTTATGGTAACGCTTTGAATATGGAGCTATTTGCGGAAATGCACATAGCGATACATTAAATGTTCATAAATTCCATCCTAGGATTATTGTTATTATTATTATTATTATTATTATTATTATTATTATTATTATTATTATTATTATTATTATTATCCACGTTAATGATGGAGCAGTTTAGCTAATGTATACATACTCTGGCTGTGCGTTCGTCGATTTCTAGACAGGATCTTCTTCGAGAGGTTTCCAAAGTCCACAAGCTATGTGTTCAAATCTTCTGTACGAATCGCCTGACTGTCGACAACAATGGCTCCATTCTTAAAGTGCGACAGTTTTAAGAAGAATATGTTATCACTAGAAATCTAGACCTCTTTTCGGGGTTTCTCAGTACGCCGGCCTTTGGTAAAAGATAACCAGTAGCGATTATATATTAGAATCGGCTGCAACTGCTTTGCGCTTCCGTCCTATCTCCTTTTCAGGATATTTCATTCAATACTTTACATGTATGGTATGTATGTATATTTTTTTTTACTTGTTTCAGTCCGTTGACAGTGGCCACGCTAGAGCACCGCCTTTAGTCGAATCAAATCGACCCCAGGACTTATTCTTTGTAAGCCTAGTACTTATTCTATTGGTCTCTTTTTGCCGAACCGCTAAGTTACGGGGACGTAAACACACCAGCATCGGTTGTCAAGCGATGTTGGGGGGGGGACAAACACAGACACACACATATATATATATATATATATACATATACACGACGGGCTTCTTTCAGTTTCCGTCTACCAAATCCACTCACAAAGCTTTGGTCGGCCCGAGGCTATAGTAGAAGACACTTGCCCAAGGTGCTACGCAGTGGGATTGAACCAGGAACCATGTGGTTGGTAGGCAAGCTACTTACCACACAGCCACTCCTGCGATATATATTGAGAAAATCTCGAACGCAGAACAGCTGTGAAAATAGCTTTAGAAAATCGGGTAAAAACGTCTCTATAGACAGAAAGGGGTAGCTAGCAGCAGCTGTAGAGAATCAAACTCTGTACCTCTTAAATTCTGTCTGAGTGCTCAATACCATTGAGCTAAATGACCCCTCACAACTGATACCGTATTTTGTAACGCTAAATAATAACTTTTTGAAATGCGAAGACATTTTTTATAGAAAACAAACATTGAAGTGTCGAGTGAGTAACATGTTTTTAAAATATAAGAAAATTTGAACGCAGGAGAATAGCTGTGAAAACAGCTTCAGAGAATCGGGTAAAAATACCCCTATAGATGGAAAAAAAATTGGTAGAAGGCGCCACAGGGAATTGACCTCTGCATATATATAAATTTATGTGCATATATATAAATTTATGTGCATATATTTATATGCAAGCAGGTATACATTTGAATATATTAAAAAATAGCATTGTATTACTAGCCGTTAAACTAAATATCTAATAAAATGTTTATACAGTTTGTGCAAGGTTTCGCTTTCAATGCTCATCAGGAGAATAAGAGTAATTGTATTTTATGTATGCTATCTCTGTTTATAAATAGCAGCTGGATTTGCAAAAAGCATTTAGGATGAACCGAAACAAACAGTCGTTTTACCATAAATCGAATGAACAAAATGCCTGCTTAATCTAAAAGTATAGAAAGGGAAAGTATGCTTACAAAATTCTCTCGTACACGGAATTTTTACTGGTTAAAATTTAGAGTGTTCGAATTTCTGGATGGAATTGATAAATATTCTAATTTTCTGTCAATGTTGAAACCATTCGATATATAAATGTTTATGCTCGGTAAAGTATACGAACGGTAAACATTTTATCGACTATTGTTTAAGTGCATACCTTCTCACAAACGAGAGCAGGTATGCACTCAAAACCTTATCATTGTTTTGCCTCTATTTCCCGCAAGTCGTGCACTTAAAAATGTTAATCACCAAAGGGACATGTTTTGTTTATATATTTGTCGATTAAGCGTATGTTTCTGATAAAATGGATCTTGTTTTCACTATACCCAGAGAATCTTGCGTTGATCCGATTGGTATCCATATATAGAGACACAGCAGGCTCTAAAATCATCGTTACTCAATCTTCCCTGAAGAACTATGGAAGCGCATCATTGCGCGCAATGTCGAAAGAGTTTACTAGATATCTTGATTAATATCTAATATTATAGATCATGCTCTTTGAAATACATACCTGCAAGCATACATAATTAGCTCTATTGTTTACGAACGAAATGTTTTCAAGTCGTCCACAATATAGAGAACTTTGTATTAAACATATAAGTACCGACAGTTTCAAACACTGACTAGTTGTATGATGCACTAGACTTAGTGCAAGTATATGTGTGTATATGTGTGTGAATGTGTATATATATATATGTGTGTGTGTGTGTGTGTGTGTGTGTGTGTGTGTGTGTGTGTGTGTGTGTGTGTGTGTGTGTGTGTGTGTGTGTGTGTGTGTGTGTGTGTGTGTGTGTGTGTGTGTGTGTGTGTGTGTGTGTGCTTGCCTGTTTAATTATTTATTCGTATTTTGCGTGTTACATATATGCATGTACTTATGTACTTGCACACACACACACACACACACACATATATATATATATATATACGCATACATATAGACATATATTTATTTAATCATATATACATATATACATTTATATTTTGCACAGGCAGCAGATGTATCTAAGGACATACATACATATATACATACGTGTGCGCGCGCGCTTGTGTGTGTGTGCACGCGCGCTTGTGTGTGTGTGTGCACGCGCGATGGCTCCTCCGTTGGTTTCGACGATGAGCATTCAGATGTTCGATCGATTGAACCTCTGATTCATTACGTTAACGTGTAACTTGGCGGAGTATAATAATAAAACTGAAATACGGTGTCTCTACGACGGGCTTCTTTCAGTTTCCGTCTACCAAATCCACTCACAAGGCTTTGGTCGGCCCGAGACTATAGAAGAAGACACTTGCTCTTTTATTAATGCTGAAGAGATATTTGTATCACGGTGTATATTGTTTGGGACCAAATTTCTGGTTTCTCTGTGATGTCGAAATATGGGGCATATGATTGATCTGATATTGAACGTGCGTTGTGTTGCTTTCTTCAAAATGTTTCTACGTGTGGTTTAAATGTTGGAGAGACTACTGCTGCTGCTGCTGCTGCTGCCTCTACAGTTACTACTACTGCCACCTATATTAATTGTTTATAATACTTACCAGTCTGTTAACAAGATGGAAGAATTCCCACAAATTTCCATCTACCAAATAAGTACCTTTCGTTTACAATTAATTATTTTGGCAGTAAAAACAAGATGGCAACGTGTACCTGAATATATTGTTGTTGTTTCTCTTGTAAATATTTTTCTTATTTTTCTTATTGTCGCTATAGTTGCTGCTGCTGTTGTTGTTGTTGTTGTCGTTTTTGTTGTTGTTGTTGCCGTTCTTATTGTTAATACTGCTTATGTTCTTTTTCTTGTATTTGGTATCGTTTTTATTAGTTTTGTTGTTGTTTTTTTTTCTTTTTCTGGTGCCATTGCTCCTGGTGTTCTATTGTTGATGTGACAGTTACTGTTGATGTTCTTTATCTTGTTATTGTTGTTGTTATTGTTGTCGATGATTTTGTCTTCTTGTTATTGTTGTCGCTGTTGTTGTTAACATTACCGTAAAACAATCGTTGGCAGAATCGTTAACACGCTGGACAAAATCCTCAGTGCCATTTCGTTTATCTTTAGGTTCTGATTTCAAATTCTGCAGAGGCCTACTTTTCCTTTCATTCCGTTCGAGGTCGATAAAACAAGTACCAGCGGAATACTGGGGGACGATGTAATCGACTTACCTCCACTCCCGAAATTTCTAGCCATATTCCAAAATTTAAAACCAATAGAATTGCAAAACGGAGAGGTGTTAAGGTCGTTATAATGCCGGACGAAATGCATAGCCATTGTCCAATGGCTGAAGCAAGTAAAACATAATAGACAGAAAGAGAAAGAGAAAATGAGAGAGAGAGAGAGAGAGAGAGTGAGAGAGAGTGAGAGAGAGAGAGATGAGTGAGCCGAATGTAATTTGCAAAACATTGCTGAAGAGCTGAGCAGGAAATCGTTAGTGATACACCCCTAGAGACACCTCTACAAAGATATACAAGGATCAATCGTCCAGCAAAAGCCTTCATCCAGCAGTTGTGTAGGGTGAAGGATGGAACTCTGTTCACCTCACGGTTGCTATACGATGCAAGATCATGAAAGTTGGTGTCATAGATTCCAACGCGTCCAAACTAGTTCAACCAAGACATACCTACTCTTCATCTTATTTATACCCTCTTTTACTCTTTTACTTGTTTCAGTCATTTGACTGCGGCCATGCTAGAGCACCGCCTTTAGTCGATCAAATCAACCCCAGGACTTATTCTTTGGATGCCTAGTACTTATTCTATCGGTCTCTTTTGCCGAACCGCTAGGTTACGGGGACATAAACACACCAGCATCGGTTGTCAAGCGATGTTGGTGGTGGGCAAACAAAGACACACAAACACACACACACACACATATATATATATATACATATATACGACGGGCTTCTTTCAGTTTCCGTCTACCAAATCCACTCACAAGACTTTGTTCAACCCGAGGCTATAGTAGAAGACACTTGCCCAAGGTGCAACGCAGTGAGAATGAGCCCGGAACCATGTGGTTGGTAAGCAAGCTACTTACCACACAGCCACTCCTGCGCCTATACCATTTATTTTTCCTTTTCAAAGAATATTCTTTTGGAAATACTTTGTTTTGAGAATTACGATATTTAAAAAAAATGTAAAAATGATATGATTAACAGCCAACTGACAGAAAGACGAATTATTCCATCAAATTTTTTTTTTCTTTATTGTATCTCGATATCAACGCTAGTGGTTTATCTTGGTTTTCGTGGCGTTAAGCGAACGAGAAACACATCCTTGTCTGATAGAATGACAGTCTTTTACTGATAACAAGAAATGAGTTTCATCTTCAACAATGATAAGTAAGCACACACACACACACATAGGTTTGAAGCTCACATAAATTCATACATTCATGGGTATGTATACGTTTATATATACAAAGACTTTCCGTATTCCCGAGCGTCATACTAATACATCCTTTTGTTATTTACACCACCTGTCCTCGTCTGTTGTTGTTTTTTCGTACATTCTCCTACATATATATAGAGAGAGAGATATTCATTTAAAATGCAGAGATGCCTATAATAGGACATCTATGTCCTATTATAGGCATCTCTGCATTTTAAATGAATAATACATAGTCTATTGACTGTTTTTTTACTCTCGCTAGACCACTGGTGGTAAATAAAATTTCTTAAAATTTTTTGCTACCCTATATATATATATATATAGAGAGAGAGAGAGAGAGAGATAGATAGATAAATAGATAGATAGATAGATAGATAGATAGATAGATAGATAGATAGATAGATAGATAGATAGATAGATAGATACACAAATAAGTACATACATACATATATATTAGATATCTATATGTATATATACATATACACAAATAAGTACATAGATACATACATAGCTGCTTAAATATAGACATTTATATGTATATATGTGTCTATTCAGATATATATGGTTGTGTGTGTGTGTGTGTGTGTGTGTGTGTGTGTGTGTGTGTGTGTGTGTGTGTGTGTGTGTGTGTGTGTGTGTGTGTGTGTGTGTGTGTGTGTGTGTGTGTGTTATCGATGTCACATACTTCATGTATGAGTGTTTTTAAATGCTTTTTGGCTGCAGCATTTCGTTCAGGGGAATCTCTCTTTAAAGTCGTAGTGTGTTTTAAGAAACCCCAATATTCTTCAAAACCAGGCGAAATGAATCACCCCCGGGGTTGAACACGAATGAGAGGTATCGAGATTTCGCTGTCACTTCAGCTCATCAGTTCCGTATAATCGAATGACCCTCGAGATGAAATCAAATTACCAGCCCGAAGTATCGACAGATAGCGTAAAATCTATCTGCTGACTTACTACTGCGCTACGCAAGTAAAACAAAATATTAATTTTGAGTTAAAAGCATCTGTATAATGTAAATATTATCTATGTCACACGTTCTTAATGTATGTCTCATGTTAAACGCTTTTGGGCGTAGTATATTGAAAACATAGCATACTTCAAAGCAGTTGATGTATGCATTACGTTTAGATCATAGAGCTTCCAACGTTTACATTATAGAGTCGCTTCTAACTCAAATGTTAAATCTTCAGATTTATATGCTTACTACTTTACTTCCCTACTAAAAATATTCATTATAATTTACAGTAATACAGAACTACCAAAGCCCTCGTAATTAGTTTGTCCATAATCAAATATCGCTTTCATAGTGATTAACTATTTTAAAGGAGATCGATATGTTCGATTTATTAGAATTTAAAAACAAATCAAGCCACACAGACGCTCACATACACACAATCACACTTATATATACACACCCGTATGTACATGTATGTGCGTAAGTATGTGTGTGTGTATGTATGAATGTATGTATTATTATTTTGGTTTAGTTCAGTTTGGTCTTATTCCTGATAGGATTTATGTGGGTAGTGGGTTACTACTTGCAACCTTAGGAATCTACAAGTTTTCAGCAGTCTTTCAAGTGCTTAGAACCCTCCTATTATTATTATTATTATTATTATTATTATTATTATTATTATTATTATTATTATTATTATCATCATCATTATTATTATTATTATTATTATTATTATTATTATTATTATTATTATTATTATTATTATTATCATTATTATTATTATCATTATTATCATTATTATTATTATCATTATTATTATTATTATTATTATTATTATTATTATTATTATTATTATTATTATTATTATTATTGAGTGAGAGAGCAGTGCATGTCATCAAAGTGACACTGGGGTAATATATACGAAGCCCATTATACCCATCATGACTACCCATCTGATAAGGGTACACCAGGCACATTATTATTATTACTATTATTATTATTATTATTATTATTATTATTATTATTATTATTATTATTATCATTATTATTATTATTATTATTATCATTATTATTATTATTATTATCATTATTATTATTATTATTATTATTATTATTATTATTATTATTATTATTATTATCATCATCATCTAAAGGTGGTGAGCTGGTAGAATCGTTAGCACAATGGACGAAATGCTTAGCGGCATTTCGCCCAAAACATATATATAGAGAGAGAAAGAGACGCATACAGACACATGTTTATGCATGGATCTATACATGTACATACATATATATGTATATGTAAGTGTACTTGGTGAAGGTATGTGAATTAGCGGTTAAAACGTTGGCCTTCGGAGCATGAAGTTGTGGTTTCAATTCCGGACGTTGAGTCCTTGATGAAGGCGCTTCATTTTTCGTTGCTGCAGTCGAACAACAGAATTCTGGTACAGCGTTCATTCCCTTCATCCTCGATACCCCGCTGGGTCGAGAGGAGGCAGGCTGACAGGGTGTCTTTATCACTCGTAATACTATATACACCTAAAACAATTAGCGAAGGCTTGATACTTAGTACCATGTCACAGTCGCTTACAAGTGACAACTGTAATATGTGTGGGTTTGTATCAACATCTGTGCCAAGTTGTATGTGTTCGTTCTTGTGTCTAAGTGTAATATTCAGTTTTTTTGGGGCAGGTATCAACACAAGTGTTTATGTTTGTTTATAAACGAAAACATTGATCACAAACAATGTTTTCCTCGGTGGCGATAGCTGCAGAACGTTCAGATCTTGGGTCATCCTAAAGACTCTCACTCCTGCTTCTAATTTCAGCTTCCCACTTTTGCACTGTTGATAAAGCTGGAGCGTCGTCCCCTAATGTAGCAGCTATGTCAGCATGAATGTCTAAGGAGCCGAAACCCTTTTTCTACAGGGACTTGATAACACCACGATGCCAATTTTTTGTCTATTTTCAAGACAAGCCGCTACTAGTTACATTTGATGTCTTCTTTCAACAGTCAGACGTCAGTTTACCTGGGAAAAAACAATGCAATTATTAATAAGGAGAACTGAAATTAATGCATACAAGATTTCACAGCTCTACCAACACTTCTTCATAGTCAGCCTATGATCTTTTCAGCCCAACCTCGTATGCGCATTTGGACATCTGTGTATGATTACACGTTTACACATATTTCTGCCTCTCCGTGTTTATGCAACCATATTTAATACATGTCGTTACCCTTTCTAAATAAATCAAATTTCATCACTTCGCATAGCAATTTATTTGGTGTCTACAGCCAAACTTTATCGCATTTATGATCATCGAATTTTTTTCTGCAAGATTATTGTCTCCAAACGGTCAGGCATAGAATTTCTTTAATTTCGCGTTTCTATGTTATCTTCGGAAACCCACAAATATATATCCATCAGAAACATTTACCAAGCTTATCTCAAATTACAATTATAATTTCACATTTTCAGCACTTTCAATATGTCTTTCATCACTTAAATCTCAGTAATTCATTTCTTTGCATCCACCGACTCTTTCTTTCCCGAGAACTCTTTATTCCTATTCTCCTTCACTCGTTCTAGCATATCTGATCCTACGAATTTCCATTAGCTATTTTATGATACGCTTCTTTTTATATTGTATAGTTGATGGACATAGTTTTACCCATCACCAAACTTGTATTTCATTTATTTATCACAACTCAGTCACTGATATAACACGCGCAATTTCTGCCTTCTAAATTCATTCATAACATGTTTTTGATCTCAAACTAATGTAAAAGACACTTTCCAATGGTGTCACTTATTGGGACTGAACCCGAAACCAAGTGGTTGCTATACAAACTTCTTAACCACACAGCCATTCCTGCACCTATAAATATTGATTAATTAGAAGTTTGTGCCAATGCGTTTTGTGAAGCATATTTATTTCCAATATTCAGGTTAATAGGCTCTATTATTCACGAAGTGGATGAACTGAAGCAAGTTTGGAATGGAAACTAGAAAATCGTTCAAGACACGCGCGAGGTTTCTCGCTGTAAAAGAAATATCTGCCAGTTGCAGTCGGACAGTGATTTTCTTTACAGATATATCGATCAGAAAACATCTATTACGTTACATGAACTATACTTCTAAATCGTCAAAAAGGGTGGACGATGTTTTTGTGTCACTCATTAAGACTTTTGCCAGTCACTCGACGACTATGTATTTAATGTTATATAGGGCCATGCTATCCCCATACTTCTGTTTTAGCATCTCCAGTCTGGAATGCCGTCTTGTCTTTAATATTGTTCTACTGGAAGCTGTCCAGAGACGTGTAAACCAGACGAATATCCTCCATCCATCACCATATCTTGAACGTCTTGCTTCTAGAGAGTATTGATGCATCAAGCTTCGATTTCTAGCAGCTAACTTAGTTAAAAACCTACAAGGTTATCCACCATCTTTCCAACTGCAACTTTGGCTACCATATGCAATATATACTGTATGCAATAAATGTATTATCATCTTCGTCGTTGTCATCGTTGTCATCACCACCATCATCATCAACATCATCATCGCCCTTATTATTATTATTATTATTATTATTATTATTATTATTATTATTATTACCTTTGCACAGATTGTAACGCGGGATCTTTGTGGTTTTCGTCACTGCTTACAATTATCTTTCAAAAAACTTCTTAATGTATCATACAGATGTAATTTTTGACGGACTGTATGTATGTGTAATGTATGTACGTATGTATTTATGTGTCTGTGTGTGTCCCCCACCATCTCTTGACAACCAATGTTGATGTATTTATGTCCCCGTAACTTAGCGGTTCGGCAAAGAGACCAATAGAATAAGTACTAGGCTTACAAAGAATAAGTCCTGGGTTCGATCTGTTCGACTAAAGGCGGTGCTCCAGCATGGCTGCAGTCAAATGACTAAAACAAGTAAAAGAATAGAATATATATTATTATATATGTGTGTGTGTGTGTGTGTGTGTGTGTGTGTGCGTGTACTTGTGTCTGTCGCTACACAGCTTACAAACCGCTGTTGGTTTGTTTGCATTCACGTCACTTAGCGACTCGGCAGAAGCAAACAATAGAATGAGTACGAGACTTGAAAAGAAGCAAATACAGGTGGTGCCTTAGCATGGCCACATTTTAATGGCTGAAACAAATAATAGAGTAAAACGCTGTTGTTGTTGGCACTCCGTCGGTTACGACGACGAGGGTCCCAGATGATACGATCAACGGAACAGCCTGCTCGTGAAATTAACGTGCAAGTGGCTGAGCACTCCACAGACACGTGTACCCTTAACGTAGTTCTCGGGGATATTCAGCGTGACACAGAGTGTGACAAGGCTGACCCTTTGAATTACAGGCACAATAGAAGCAGGAAGTAAGAGTGAGAGAAAGTTGTGGTGAAAGAGTACAGCAGGGTTCACAACCATCTCCTGCCGGAGCCTCGTGGAGCTTTAGGTGTTTTTGCTCAATAAACACTCACAACGCCCGGTCTGGGAATCGAAACCGGGATCCTATGACCGCGAT
>NC_068992.1:14303514-14303752 GCF_001194135.2 Octopus bimaculoides
TGATATATCAGAAAGAAAAAAAAGCGTTTCAAAATTGTTTAAAAAAAAAAAGGACTACTTTTAATGGAGCAAATTGACAGCAAAGAAATATTTGATGTTATCAAACATCTCAATAACATGGAGAAATTATATGACTAATATAACCATACGATGTGAACGTGTGTCTGTCTATGTTTCTGTGCTTGTGAGTGTACGTGTGTGTGTGTGTGTGAGAGAGAGAGAGAGAGAGAGAGAGAGA
>NC_068992.1:14306291-14307269 GCF_001194135.2 Octopus bimaculoides
TATATATATATATATAAGCACTGGAGAATAAAAAGAAGGTATTATTATCATAATCATTATTATTATAATTATTTATTATTGTTATTGTTATTATTATTATTATTATTATTATTATTATTATTATTATTATTATTATTATAGATGTTATTGACGACTGAATGGCAGAATCGCTAGCACGCCGAACAAAAATGCTTAGCGTTAGCGGCATTTTGTCCGTCTTTACGTTGTGAGTTCGAATTCCACCGAGGTTGACTTTGCTTTGCATCCTTTTCGTAGTCGATAAATCAAGTGCCAGTGAAATACTGGGGTCGATGCAATCGACTAGTCCTCTCCCCACGAATTTCAGGCCCTGTGCCTTTAGCAGAAGCAATTATTAAAATACAAAAGGTGGTGAGCATGCAGAATCGTTCGGACAAAAATGCTTAGCGTCAAACCGTTAGCGTTTTTACGTTCTGAGTTCAAATTCCACCGAGGTCGACTTGGCCTTTCATTCTTTCGGTGTCAATAAATTAAGTACCAGTGAAACACTGGGGTCGATGTAATCGACTACTTACCCTCCTCTAAAATTTCAGGCCTTGTGCCTTTGCTAGAAAGGACTGTTATTATTAATTTCTTGCAGTGGAAAATGACATTTTAGATTTGGCTCGCTAAAGTTGATACTAACTTGTTTTTTAGTCAGTTCGAAAGCGTTGAGATACGCCATTCCAGATATATTTTGCTTAAATTTCAAGTTATAGACCAATACGTTTTATTTATTTATTTATTTTTTTTTTGTTTTGTTTCTGTTTTGAATTTCAAAGGAGAGAAAAAATATTTTAACATATACGTTTAACTACTCCAACAATCAGACCTACCATTTCCAACCACTCAACCATTCATCCATACGTACATCTACATCCCCCCTCTTTCTCTCATTCTTCTCTCTATGTTTGGATATATATATATATATATATATATATATATATATATATATATATA
>NC_068992.1:14307582-14311446 GCF_001194135.2 Octopus bimaculoides
TATATATATATATATATATATATATATGTGTGTGTGTGTGTGTGTGTGTGTGTGTGTGTGTGTGTGTGTGTGTGTGTGTATATGTATATATATTATACACACACGCAACTATCAAGTAATTTACTGCTACCCCTTCACACATCATATCGACATCTGTTAATTCTCATAAAGCTTTCGTGTGATTCTGTTGTTAGATTTCGAAGGTTAACCAAAAAATTAATACGATGGCGACACTTCCTTCTAATGTCGCAAATGGAAGGAATCACCAAACAACATAGACTCGAGCAATATATATGCATATACATAAATAAATATATATATATGAGTGTGTGTGTGTGTCTGTGTGTATGTATGTATGTATGTATGTATGCATGTGTATATATATATATATATATATATATATATATATATATATATATATATATATATATATATATATCTTCATATATACATACATGTATATATATGTGTATATGTATTATGGTTTTTGTTGTTGTAGCTGTTGTTGTTTATTATCTTTTTTTAATTTTGTTTTGCTCTTAGTCTCATATTGTTACCTACTTCTACGCTTAGAACTGAATTTTAAATATCCTTTTCATATTTATTATTTCCATAATTTCATCTTACACAAACATTATATAGATGCAACAAGCGTGCACACGGATCCGTACGCACAAACACATAAACACACACACACACACACATAAACACACACACACACACACACACACACACACGCATACTCACGCACGCAAATACAGAAATACAAAGCGAGAACTGCATACAGTTACACACACACATACATGTGTGTGTATGTATATATATATATATATATATATATATATATACAGACACAATTATTTGTCGCAGGCAGACATGGAGGGACACATGTGAGACCGAAAGTAAATGGAATCTACTTCCGGGTCATGTCTTGTCATTAACTTCACACCGAGTCTCTGTATGGTTATAAACAATACTATAGAAGATTTCACCAATACAGCGGGCTTCTACAGCTAGTAGTGATGGTGTCTATTCACTAAACATTGATATAATGTGGAATCCTGTTGAAAAGATATGGCCTCTGTATTCTTATCTAGTCGGCACCTACAGAATGTATCGTGGTATCAAACTATCTTTTACACTGTTTCTCACATATCTTCTTCCCCGTCCCTCTCTCTCTCTCTCTCTCTCTATCTCTATCTCTCTCTTTCTCTCTCTCTCTCTCCCTCCCTTTCTGTTAGTCTCTACCTACTCAAATATCTTCATAATGGACAATAGATGTATGCAGTCAAAAATGTAGTCTGCCCAGTCAAATTGCACAGACTGTCTCTAATCAACATCTTAACGCATCTTATCCAACGGTAACTTCTATATGTAGTAAGTATTATCATGGAGTCTTATCCCAACAAAAAACACGATAAGCAAATCGATCACGAACGGCGAATTGAAAAACAAAAATGAAAACAACAAAAGTTAGATGGACATACACGGTGAATATATTAGTTTGACGCTCGGTGAGAGTTTTTAGGATACTCTTTTACTCCTTTACTTGTTTCAGTCAATTGACTGCGGTCATGCTGGGGCACCGCCTTGAAGAATTTTTAGTAGAATGTCTCGACGACCCCAATAGTTTTCTGTTTTTAAAGCTTGATACTTATTTTATCGGTTCTTTAGCCGAACCGCTAATTTACGGGAACGTAAACACACCGCCACCGGTTGTCCAGTGGTAGTGAGGAGACAAACACAGAAACAAACACACATATACACGCGCACGCACGCACACATGCACACACACACACACATACATACATACATATATACATACGACGAGCTTCTTTCGGTTTCAGTCAACCAAATGCACCTGAGGCTATAGTAGAAGACACTCGTCCAAGGTGTCACGCAGTGGGACTGAACCCCGAACCATGTGGTTTCAAAGCAAGCTTCTTACCACACAGCCACGCCTGCCCTAAAACTTCTTGAGAAATATCCATCCAAAATTCATAAACTGGGTGTATTTAAAATTATAAACTGAATGTGTACATTGAACATCTCGACGCAGTGTTTGCCCAGTCAAAAACTCAATGTGGTATGTCTGGTCAACAGCTAGAAGCACTCTGTCTAATCACGTTTTATTTACCTTCTACTATATCTTGGAAACTAGTTATCCAACAAAAAATTTTAAACTCTGTGTTTACATTCAATATCTCTATATTGTGTTTTCCAGTCAAAAAGAAAACCTATAGACTATGTCTAGTCAAAATCTAAAAGCACTCTATCTAATCTCGTTCGCATTTCCAGGCAGTGTCTATCTATCAGTTTCCAGACGATGTCTATGTAACAATTACAAGCTATGACTACCCTAGGCTCAGTATCTCTATCTATATGCAATGTTGTTCTAGTAAGTATATATATTGTCTCCCAGTTGTTAATATTTAGGACAACGTTTATATATAAATTCAACATTTACAAACTTTTTTTGTTTATGTTTTGTTTTTGGTTTTTGGTTTTTGGGGGGGTTTTTTCAGAGGAAAAAAAAACATTCATTTTACTTTGCGTGGTTTAGTCATTTTTTTTTTAAAACTAAAATACTAAACATTTACTTGTTTTCTATGCAAACTACCTAAGAGATAAAACCTAAGTCTGATTGGTTTTACACCACAGACAATAACAGTTGTTTTAAAATTCTGCACGAACAGGTCCACTACAATTTGTGTTGTTTTTCTTTTTTCTCTATTTAGTAATGGCAACAAATTTGAGTGAAAAATATAAATAAACCATAAAATTTACTAACTAGAAAAATAATGGTTTCTTAGAAATAAAATTGGAAAATTGACTTTGGCAAATGATGTAAGAACAGAGATGGCTATTGGCATCACGAAATATCTATTTAGTAGCGGGATGGGAATGCCATCTCTTCGACGTTTGTAAATTCCTATTTCATTTTTGCTTTCGTTTGCTTTTTCCTATTTTTGTTTCTTTTTATTTATTCATTTATTTATTTATTTATTTGTATCCTTTTACAAACCGAAAACAACCATCAAATTCAAATAAATGAAAATGGCGGAAAGCATGAAACATATTCCGCCATTTTAAATTTAGGTTTAGTCAGGATCAGCTCGACCATTATCATTGTTACAACCACAAATCTCACCATCATCATCATCGTCATCATCATCATCATCATCATCATCATCATCACAAACATCGCTATCACTACAGCTATCACCATCACGATTAGCACCATCATCAGTAACAACAACATCATATCCAAGAACAATGAGCCAACCAGGAAGCCTCTACGGAAACCAAGAAAACTATTTATTACTGGTAAGTATGCCTGTACGAGGTGCGTTCAAAATGTATTGAATATTAGCTTTTCTCGCCAAACCTAATGCCGCGTGCGTAAAATCCTTTGGATGGCCGGTGACACCACCCTTCCTGCGTATGCGTGAAAATTTTCAAGCCGGTAGGCCGTATCAGTTTCTAGATATTACGCCTAAAGTTCAGGCATGTATGCGCGCTCGTTGGTATTTTGTTTTCACGCAAGATGACCGAACGCATCGGACAGATGTAACGCTGAACTGTATCTTTGACTCCCGTGGTATTGTGCATCAGGAATACTTACCACAAGGCCAAACAATCAATAAGGAATATTTTTTCTACTCTAGGCACAAGGCCCGAAAATTTTGATGATGGGGCTAGTCGATTAGATCGACCCCAGTGCGCAACTGGTACTTAATTTATCAACCCCGAAAGGATGAAAGGCAAAGTCGACCTTAATAACAATAATTGCAGTTATTAATAAATAGCATTACGCTGGTAATGGTTGTGGTGGTGGTGGTGGTGGTGGTGGTGGTGCTGCTG
>NC_068992.1:14311661-14313635 GCF_001194135.2 Octopus bimaculoides
GGGAGTTAATTAGTGTGGATGGTGTTGGTGGCAGCATCGACGACTACGACGACGAGGACGACGGAGAAGAAGAAGAAGAAGAAGAAGAAGAAGAAGAAGAAGAAGAAGAAGAAGAAGAAGAAGAAGAAGAAGAAGAAGAAGAAGAAGAAGAAGAAAAAGAAGGGAAAGAGGAATTATGAAAGTGATGAGGAGGTGGAGGATAAGGCTGATGACGATGACAATGACGATGATGGTCATTGTTTTGAAGAAAGATTATGACTTCAGTGAGAGGAGAGAAAGGGAGTGAGAGAGAGGGGAGAAGAAAGAGAGTGAGTAAGAGAGAAAGAAGAAGAGAGAGAGAGAGAAAAGGTAAGCGTCATTTTAGAGGGTAAGGTTGAGGGAAAGGCGGGTCCTGCAGAATTGTATTGTGCTTGAAAATATATAAACGGGAAACGCAGATGCATTGTGGGAATGGTCTTTAGTTGTTGGCAGTTAATCAATGCAACCACGTCTCCGAAACGACGAAGTTTTATTAAACATAATAAGTTTTAATGAAAATTCACAGATGCCAAATTAAAATCATTTTCTCGATGAAAATGTTGGCAATTTCTATTAAATGACTCATTGATTAATTGATTATTAATGTTGTTGTTGTTGTTGGTGGTGGTGGTGGTGGTTTAACCCAAATCAATCACGATTGAGCAAGCCCATGATCAAAGACGTTTCGGCCGTGACCATCTCGCCCAGGAGTGGCTGAGTGGTAAGTAGCTTGCTTACCAGCCACATGGTTCCGGGTTCAGTCCTACTGCGTGGAATCTTGGGCAAATATCTTCTACTATAGCCTCGGGCCGACCAAAGCCTTGTGAGTGGATTTGGTAGACGGAAACTGAAAGAAGCCCGTCGTATATATGTATATATATATGTGTGTGTGTGTGTGTTTGTGTGTCTGTGTTTGTCCCTCTAGCATTGCTTGACAAACGATGCTGGTGTGTTTATATCCCCGTCACTTAGCGGTTCGGCAAAGAGACCGATAGAATAAGTACTAGGCTTACAAAGAATAAGTCCTGGGGTCGATTTGCTCGACTAAAGGTGGTGCTCCAGCATGACCGCAGTCAAATGACTGAAACAAGTAAAAGAGTAAAGAGTATCCATGATATCATTAATCTATGTATACGTATTCTTCTTTATTTATTTATTCATTTGCTCTTTTGGAGTGTGGCGTATTTTCAAAACGTTAGATCAAGCATAGGCGACTTCGAGAAACGGGCCGCATGAGACAAGGTTCGTCATCAGGCGGGCCGCACTACTAAAATAAAACTCAAGGCAGGGCGTGCCATGGACAGCAGTTTTCCCATGACTGCTGTAATGTGATTTAAAGGAAACTTGGATATTATTTCTAGCAGGTCAAGCGATCATACAGATGGCAGATACTCCCTAACTGGTTCAATGGAATCGTTAAGAAAGAAATTCTTCACTTTATTGTCATTCGGCGGTCAAGATTGTGCTGTTCAAGTTATTTTCTACTCTAGGCACAAGGCTCGAAATTTTGGCGGGAGGGAGCCAGTAGATTAAATCGACCCCAGTACTCAGCTGGTACTTAATTTATCGATCCCGAAAGGATGAAAGGCAAAGTCGACCTCGGCGGAATTTGAACTCAGAACGTAGAGGCAAACGAAACACCGCTAAGCATTTAACCCGGCGTGCTAACGTTCCTGCCATCTCGCCACCTTTTCTATTCTAGGCACAAGGCCTGAAATTTGGGGGAAGGGAGCCAGTCGATTAGATTGACCCAAGTACACAACTGGTACTTAATTTATCGACCCCGAAAGGATGAAAGGCAAAGTCGACCTCGGCGGAATTTGAACTCAGAACGTAAAGACAGACGAAATACCGCTAAGCATTTAAACCAACGTGCTAACGTTCCTGCCATCTCGCCACCTTTTCTATTCTAGGCACAAGGCCTGAAATTTGGGGGAAGGGAGCCAGTCGATTAGA
>NC_068992.1:14315524-14322906 GCF_001194135.2 Octopus bimaculoides
ACTTGTATTATCTTTATGCATATTTTCCCTTGTTTCTTATTTCTTTTTTATGTTTCCCTTCCCTGACTCCGTCCCCTCTCTCTCTCTCTCTCTCTCTCTCCCTCTCTCTCGCTCATTCGATCCCTTTCTCAGTATTTCACACTATATATAGATATGTCAGTGTGGCTTTATGGAAGATGATCGTCTGTGTGTGAATGTGTATGTGTGTAGATATGTGTGTATTTTGTAATGTGTGTTCGTGTGGCACAAGTGGGAGTGGAAAAGGACAAGTATCAAATATGGTCGATTCAGGTGAGAAATTCGTGGAATTCACAAGGATTTGGTCAGCCCAGGCTATATAGTAAAAGACACTTGCGCAGGGTGCCACACAGTGGGACTGAACTCGGAACAATGTGATTGGGAAGCAAGCTTTTTAGCACGCAACCAAGCCTGCAACTGGAGAGTTATCTCTCAACACCCGACGATGCATTACGAAGTTGGCCTCGGTGGGATTTGAACTCTGACCGCAGAGACTAGGAATATATATTCCATGTTATTTATTCATGTGTTCTCACGATTTCGACACTTCCCGAAATCCGAAACGCTTGTCTTTCGAAGCATTTTGTTTAAAGTATTATGCTGTAGGCATGTATGTACGTACGTACGTACGTATGTATGTATGTATGTATGTAGGTATGTGTGGAGGCGCAATGGTCCAGTGGTTAGGGCAGCGGACTCGCGGTCATAGGATCGCGGTTTCGATTCCCAGACCGGGCGTTGTGAGTGTTTATTGAGCGAAAACACCAACTTGATTCGAGGGGACGGCGTCAAATAGTATAAACATTTAAAGAGGAAGAAAAATCTCGTGACGAGAAATGGGGTCATGAATTTAAAAATTTAAGAATCCCTGTTATAGACAATAACTTTTATATTGGGTACAGTATTACAAATTCATAGAAGTGTGATACAATTTTTGATTAAAATTATCTCAAATTTTGATACAAGGCCAGCAATTGTGAGGGGAATGGGAAGTCGATTACATCAACCCAAGTATATGTCTGGTACAATTTTGCCCTTTTTCTTTACAATATACATATGCAAATACGAATGCAAGCAACAACACAATCAAATGATAGAGAAAGCGAAGAGAAGGATAGAGAAAAAGAGATAGAGAGAAGGAAACCGAAAGAAAGGAAAGAAGGAGGCTGATATAAAAAAAATGGGGAGAAAAAGAAGAAGGGGACACCCGGGTTCGAACCGGGGACCTCTCGATCTGCAGTCGAATGCTCTACCACTGAGCTATATCCCCGACACCTACTTAGTGCTTTAGTTTTATCTATTTAATTATTCCAAGTGTTCTCAGTAACTTCGTTAATGATTCCTGTTTATTTTGTGTAATGTTAATTAAATGGCCAATTAAGGAATCTGAACTAATGAGTCAACTGCTAATTGTATTTCCCATACAAATACCGAGTTGATTAACCAGCTGTTGACAATTTCTACTGCAGGGCAAGACATATTGTTGTTGGCACTCCGTCGCTTACGACGTCGAGGGTTCCAGCTGATCCGATCAACGGTACAGCCTGCTCGTGAAATTAACGTGCAAGTGGCTGAGCACTCCACAGACACGTGTACCCTTAACGTAGTTCTCAGGGATATTCAGCGTGACACTGTGTGACAAGGCTGACCCTTTGAATTACAGGCACAACAGAAACAGGAAGTAAGAGTGAGAGAAAGTTGTGGTGAAAGAATACAGCAGGGTTCGCCACCATCTCCTGCTTGAACCTCGTGGAGCTTTAGGTGTTTTCGCTCAATAAACACTCACAACGCCCGGTCTGGGAATCGAAACCGCGATCCTCTGACCGCGAGTCCGCTGCCCTAATCACTGGGCCATTGCGCCTCCACAGGGCAAGACATATACCACGGTCAAAAACAGTAATCCTCTCTATACATCGGTAGTATTGAAGGTACAATTTCTAGAAACAACATCTCTGAAAGCTGTATTATTGCGTCTTCTAATCTGAGTTGTCTGTTATTTTTCCCTTTACTTCAAGATGTAAACTATCTTAGCTATGTAGCAAAATCGAAGACATTATCTATAATGTACAGTGGTAAAGTTTTAACAAATTTTAATGCGGTTATTTGAAAAAAAATATAAGATTGTCGGAAACTTTAAGAGAACCATGAAATACATAATTTATTTTAATTTAAAGTTTTTCCATCTTGAGATGCTTTAAACACCACACTTGTAGATCTGAAGGTGCAATTGTTAGAAAAAAAAACTATAATCATCGTTATATATTTGACACTTCTTCTACAGTTATCATCTTTTAGTCTTACCCTCTCATCAAATAATAGCATCATCCTGGCAGAAACGTTAGCACGCCGGGCGAAATGCTTAGCTGTATTTCGTTTGCCGTTACGTTCTGAGTTCAAATTCCGCCGAGGTTAGGCGGTTAGGCGAAAGAGAGACCAAACTTTTATAAAATACGTACTGGTGTCCGTTTATTCGACTAAACTCATCAAGACGGTGCTGCAGCATAAATGTAGTCCAAATTATTGAAACAGGAATCTATATTAATAGTTTAAGGTCAAATGTATGATGCGATGGTTAGTTGAAGAGAGAGGGAGAGAGGAAGAGAGACAGACAGACAGACAGAGGGAGAGAGAAGATAGTGTTAGCGATGAGAGCTTGGAGAAAGGATGATGCTTATTTCTTTATTGCTCACAAGGGGCTAAACACAGAGGGGACAAACAAGGACAGACAAAGGGATTAAGTCGATTACATCGACTCAAGTATATGTCTGGTACTTTATTTTATCCACTACGAAAGGATGAAAAGGCAAAGTTGATCTTGGGATTTGAATCTATATATATATAAAAATGGAATATATGCGACTGAGCATTTTGTCCGACCCTCAAGCGCTTCAGCCAGATCGCCGCCTCAATTGCTTAAAATAATCCTTTCTACCACCGGCACAGCGCCTGGATGCTTGATGGTGGGGACTTGTTCTTTACGTCGACTTCAATGCTCTGCTGGCACTTATTTTATCGACCCCGTATGTATAAAAGGCAAAGTCAACCTCGGCTGAATTTGAACTCATAAAGTAAAACGACGTAAGGAATACCGCTAAGTGTATTGGTCGACGCTATGCGTATGGAATAATTCTTTGTACTATAGACACAAGGCCTGAAATTTGGCGGGAGTTGGCAGTCGGTTTCATCGACCCCACAACTTCACTGGTACTTTTTTTATCGACCTCAGAAGGATGAAAGCAAAATCGACCTAGGTGATATTTTGAGCTCAGAACGTAAAGCCGGACGAAATCCCACTAAGCATTTTGTCCGGCGTGCTGACAATTCCGTTAAATTTGAAACAATACCAGTATATTATCGATATTTATATCGATATAAGGCGGCGAGTTGGCAGAAACGTTAGCACGCCGGGCGAAATGCTTAGCGGTATTTCGTCTGTCTTTACGTTCTGAGTTCGACTTTGCTTTTCATCCTTTCCAGGTCGATAAATTAAGTACCAGTTGCGTACTGGAGATCGATCTAATCGACTGGCCCCCTCTCCAAAAATTTCTGGCCTTGTGTCTAGAGTAGAAAAGGATATTTATATCGATATCGATATATAAGGCGGCGGGCTGGCATACTTATATCGATATACAGTCAGCGGAGGAGTCAGAATCGGAGACGCAAAACGACTAGTCTAGATCGGAACCCATAACTAACAGCATTGAAACAAAAACAAAAACGGTCATTCGCACGGCTATTAGCTTGGTCATCTCTTAGGTCAGTTTAGATTTGCTTTTGATCAATACTAATTAGTTTTGACCAGGCAGAAGGCCAACTTTTCAGGAGATTGACACATAGTCTAACGAATTAATTCCAATATGTTAATGATATTGTTAATTCAGTGGAGTGGAATAAATAATAAAGTGCTTGAAAGATGTTTGTTATGCTCCCTTTGGTTCCGAGTTCAAATCTCTCCTCATTGGTTTCAGTTTTACTGTTTCGAGGTCGAGAGAGTAAAAAGCAGTAAGCTTGGTATTGCAATTGATTTCAGTAAACATCTGTGGTTTTATTGTTATTGGCTTCCAAAACGTGACTAGCTGCAGAGAATTATTACGTTCTGGGTTCAAATCTCGTTAGGATCAACTTTGTTTCTTATTCTTTTGACGCTGATAAAATAAACTATCAGTCAGGCAGTGGAGTCAATGAAGCAGTAAGTTAGGTATTAGAACTGATCTAATCCTCTATACTTTTTCGCTACTATAGATATGTGGGTTTATTATTGCTGCTGGCGGTAAGGCAATGAGCTGGCAGGATCGTTAGCACACCAGGCAGAATGCTTAGCGGCATTTCGTCCGTCTTTACGTTCTGAGTTCAGATTACGCCGAGGTCGACTTGGCCTTTCATCTTTCGGGGTTCGATAAATTAAGCACCGCCTGAGTACTGGGGTTGGTGTAATCGACTTAACCTCTCCTCCAAAATTGCAGGCCTTGTTCCTATAATAGAAATAACAATTTGAACCAGCAACTCCAGTAGGTGAAGGCTCTGCCACTAAGATATATTTGTATATGGATGGGAAAACCATCAATGTCAATAAAAACTAGAGAAAAATTTCCATTCCATTCTTTCTTGATTGCTGTCATTTCTGATTCTTTTTCTGGCAACACTGATTGACATGTTTTTCATAAAAAAAACATGTGACAAATATATTTACGTGTAACATGTAACTATACTGGTTTCTTAGTGCAGAATGTGACACGACCACTCGTACAGTATGTAGTAGATTCCTAATGAGGTTTTACTTCTCTTATGTTAATACCCAACTGGCACTCCGTCGGTTACGACGAGGGTTCAAGTTGTCTGATTAACAGAACAGTCTGCTCGTGAAATTAACGTGCAAGTGGCTAAGCACGTGTACCATTAACGAAGTCCTCAGGGAGATTCAGCGTGACACAGAGTGTGACAAGGCTGGCTCTTTGAAATACAGGTACTACTCATTTTTGCCAGCTGAGTGGACAGGACCAACATGAAATAAAGTGTCTTGCTCAAGGACACAACGCGTCGCCAGGAATTGAACTCACGACCTTACGATCATGAGCCGAATACCCGAACCAGTAAGCCACGCACCTTCACTATGTTAATAATGTCAGTCTTAATTAACATTCAGGTATTCGTATCTAGTCAAAACAAACTTTGATAATTACTGGTTGCAAATTTTGGCACAAGGCCAGAAATTTCGGGGAAGGAGGGAAGTCGATTACATTAACCCCACTAATCAACTGGCACTTACTTTATCGACCTCGCAAAGATAAAAAGCGAAGTCGACCCCACGCGGAATTTGAACGCAGAGCGTGAAGACAGACGAAATGCTCCTAAGGATTTTATCCGGCGTGCTAACGACTCTGCCAGCTCGCAGCCTTAACCCGCTTCATAATAATTATTTATTTATTCAAGCTAACGATGTCGGGCAAAGAGTTAAATTCACTGTGAAACGATATTGGGGGTCAGATTATGATTTCTGGTTCATGTAAGACAAATATTGGACCTTATTTCAGCTAGTAACACTTCTCGGAAAAGCATGAGCATCACGGCTTCCCATCCCTCTTTCCAACAAAGCGATACTAATGTTCATTTATTTATCTGACCGAAGTGTGACAAATGAAATCAATAGCTTTAAATTTATCCATAATTGAAGGATTAATTTTTTTGACGTCAAGAGGGTAGAAGGCTCCGGATTATTTCTATGCTAATATTTGAGTTTGCACTTCATTACATCAAGTTAAGCAGACAATCAGCAAATTTACAACGCTCTTACCATTTACATCGAGTACACGTACTCCATTGTATCAGTACAAGTTAGTACAAGATACCTATTAGTACAAGATACTTATTAGTACAAGATACTTATTAGTACAAGATACTTATTAGTACAAGTTACCTATTTAAAACGATAACGAGACCTGAGTGCCTTTGCCACAGACACATTGCAGCTCTCGAAACTCCAAGTAGATATTACATCTATGCATGTTACATGTTTAAAACTGCACATCATTATGGATTGAGACAGTAATACCTAAGTGTCTTTTCCACAGATACAGGACGAATATATGAACCTCACTGTGAATATTGCAATCAAACATGGTAACTATTTAAAAACGTGTAATAAGACAGCAAAAGCTAATTGTCTTTAGCAATATAACAGAACGGATCTTGAAACCTTTGCAAATATTTCACAGAAACTCCCTTTAACTACCAATTCGCCTAAGACCACTCCTGGTTCTACGATACGAACTTTGTTTCAAAGTGATCGAAATCAAAACGTTCCATTCAAATTTCCTGCTAATTTATGTCCGAATCAACAGCCTAATAATGACAAAGTTGTTTTACTAAATTCTTTAGTAATTTTCAAATTAAATTAAAACAAAAGCAGTGTGTTTCTACGGTAATAACGTAACAAAAGTGTTAGTTATATCGGCTGAAAGAACAAGAGCTTGTTATTTTTACTACGGACGTAGTATGATTCTAGACACATAGTGAAGGTATTTAATACAAGAGACCTGAATAAAACACAACTATGAGATAGGTAGAATTTATAAGGGCTTTTCAGCGGACACAACTCGAATCTCGAAAATCTAGTCAAATATTGTAAGTTTACAGTAAATTTATTTAAAACCTATATAAATTGACACAGCGACAACTAACTGTTCACTACAGATATAGCACGGATTTCGAAAAACAAAATCACGCTCCTATATTTATTACTCCTATTGCTCCACTCCTTGGAATAATCTCACCATCTTTCACATTCTCTCGCGGAGCAAACGACTCGATATCTCTGCTACACCATCTCCGCATATTCGTCTTACATCACCATCATTATCATCATCACCCTTATCAACAGCAGCAGCAGCAGCCGCAGCGGCAGAACAACAAGCTCAATAAATATGTATGGAATTATTATCGCATACACTGACCTTTCGCTTGATCGTTACAAGGAACAACGCGTGTTGATAATGGTGCAACATATCTCGGCTGAAAAGGATTTTCCTTCTTGAAACATAATGGTTCTTCGATCTTGATAATTGATCGGTGTGTATTGCTAGTTTGAGTGAGAACAGACAGACACACGCTGTTTATCCTTCTTCTTCTTCTTCTTCTTCTTCTTCTTCGTCTTCACCTTATTTCTTTTCTTTTGTTGCTGCTCTTCTTCGCTTTCTTCTTCTTCTTCTTCTTCTTCTTCTTCTTCTTCTTCTTCTTCTTCTTGCTATTCATGATAGAAATCACATATACACACACATACGAACACACAACTGCACACCCTTTCTGATATATACATATACATATACATATATATATATATATATATAGAGAGAGAGAGAGAGAGAGAG
>NC_068992.1:14324737-14331502 GCF_001194135.2 Octopus bimaculoides
AGTAGTAGTGGTGGTGATGGTAGTAGTAGTAGTAGTAGTAGTAGTAGTGGTGGTGGTGGTGGTAGTTGTAGTAGTAGTAGTAGTAGTAGTAGTAGTAGTGGTGGTGATGGTAGTTGTAGTAGTAGTAGTAGTAGTAGTAGTAGTACTAGTAGTAGTGGTGGTGGTGGTGGTGGTGGTAGTGGTGGTGGTAGTAGTAGTGGATGATCACCGTCAAAAGTCGAAATGTCAATCGTGTCTAGCATCAGCCAAGCTCGTAGGAGGAGCTTCCCAAACTGTGTAATGTCTCTGATTCGTAGCAACACGATGCCAGTATCGCTTTGCATTAACCCCCAACTACAAAGAAACATGTATAACCGCCACAACATCAACCATACCCTTTGATCTCTGTCGTATTTGTACATTTTTTTTTATTTGATAATATATCAATGTGCGATATTTTACGTTCTTTCAGATTCTGCCGAGGTCGATTTTTTTTCTTTCGGGGTCGATAAAATAAGTACCAGTTGCGTTCTGAGGTCGATTTAATCGATTATCCCCCTCCTCTAAAATTGCTGGCCAGATGCCAAAACTTGAAACAATCAGACAAAATGCTTAGCAGCAGTTCTTTCGGCTCTCTATATTCAAGTACCGTCGAGGTCGGATTTGCCTTTCATTCTTCCGAACTCAAGTTGAGTTTTGGGGTTGATGTGGTCGATTATTTCCCTCGTCCTTGTTGCAGTTCTTCTTGTTGTAGTTTAGGTTGCTATTTCAAAGTTTTTATCTCAACGTAAAATTAACGAAGCAAATGTCATTTATCTCCCCCTTGATCTCTGACGTCATCTGACAAATGCCACCAAGATGGCGTGAGTCAGCCAAACTTTACTTACTAGAAATAGCAACCCAACATTACATTTCTAATTACATTATTCTGCTTTTATAGCAGATGTATTGGTTCTTATTCTTTCTCTTCTTATGGTGATTTTGGGCGCATTTAGTCTTGTTAGGATTTTGTTACACAACTGACATGAACGACAAAGAAAGGGATCGGAGTTTCCTCCCTTATATTAGAGAGTTCTGCATTTCCTTTAAAACACATATAGACAAGGCTTGTACAAATCCTGCGATATCGTGCACTTCATATTTATGCAGTACTCAGTGGTATAGAGTGTGTGGGGGGATGTACATGATATACGTACGAGGAGTATTTCAGAAGTGTTGAAACTTTTTTTAGGAGACGCAGTTAAAAGTGTAATGTAATAATAATATACTGAAATCATAATTTTAGTTTATTACTAGCTTAAAAGCTGCACTCCGTGCGGACTTTAAGTTAGTGCCAGTGGAGGGCTAATTGGGCCTGTGGCCCAAAACTGAAGAGAGCTAAATATCTTGACTATAATACGCCTATGATGACTATAAGCCCTGGTGGTGTTTGATCAGAGGTTAAGGGCGGATGAGAATTAATTCAACAAATGCAATCATTCTTTTGTTCCAGTCCCAATTTGAATCCCAGCTGCTGGACAATTTGTCTCAAAGTTCTTATCTCGACGTAAAATTAACGAAGCAAATGTCATTTATCTCCCCCTTGATCTCTGACGTCATCTGACAAATGCCACCAAGATGGCATGAATCAGCCAAACTTTACTTACTAGAAATAGCAACCCAACTGCTTTTAAATCAGATTCCAATGCTAGATGTTCGAGAACTAAATGAAGAGAAGATTTTCAATCTCGGGATCATTCTGATTCCAAAAATGGTATAATATGTCTATGTAGAGCAAATGTAGGCTGAGATACAGGAGTCGCAGACGAACAGACAGAATTTCTCTTTTATCATTATAGATTATTATATATCTAATAAACTGACATACCAACTTTTGTTATTCCAGATTAAAGGAAACGGCTGCAACAGCATTTTGAGCACTACCTGCTCAACACTGCTTGTCGCAGAATGCAATCAGGGTGTTTGGAAGCTCGCTATGAAACAAAATCTTGTGTTAGACTATGCAAAAAAACACTACAGAAACACATGAAACGTTCCAGACTGCTAATGGATTAGCTTCTTCGCTGGCACAAGAAGTTCAAGGATGGCAGAGAGGCAGTGAGAGGTTATGCGTGGTGTGGGAGAGAGACAAACATCAGAACAGCAAAACTGGTTGAGGAAATTCGCAGCTTTCTGGATGAAGATTGTCGTGTGACAATAAAGACAATAAGCGTACAGTTTGGAGTTGGTATGGCAGCTATGTTGGTGTTGTTTGTTCCTTCTCGAGCCCTGCTTGGCTCATAAGGGCCGGTTTACCGGTTTCATTGACGTATAGATTCCCTACCTGGACGGGACGACGGGACGACGGGATGATGGGACGACGGGACGACAGGACGACAGGACGACGGTCCGTCGCAGGTGAGCTGCTAGATGCAGGAGGAAAGAGTGAGTCAAAGTTGTGGCGAAAGAGTCAGCAGAAGTTCGCCATTACCTTCTTCCGGAGCCGCATGGAGCTTAGGTGTTTCGCTCATAAACACACACATCGCCCAGTCTGAGATTCGAACCCACGATTCCTCGAGCACGAGTCCGCAGCTCTAACCACTAGGCCATGTGCCTCCACTTATGACAACTATACACAGAACTATTCATGAAGATTGAACATGCGCAAGATTTGTGCAAGATTTATTCCCAGGGCGCTCAGTGGCGAGCCCATTATTTCTAGCAGGTCAAGCATGGAGGTTCCCTGGTTATGTATTTTTGATGATCATTTTCGGGATCGAGGTTGCGTTCCTCATCAACCCTTCATTTCATCTAAAACCCGACGTCCTGGCTTCAAAGTTTTTGTATCAAACTAAGAGATTCATAATGGTGAAACAGTGATTTCTTATTTTAATCGACGATTTATTCATGCAATACTGTGCTGCACATTTTTACTTCAATCTCTTATAACTATTATCGCTGCAACTATATTTGCAATTGCTATAGCCCACCGTGTGGGCGTTTCTGTTCTTCTCCTGCATTGACGGTTATATGAATATTAATATTTTCTATAAATATTAATGCTTTCGATAAATATTAATATTTTCCTCATCCGAGCGATGTCCTCTGTCTGTCTTTTTTTCTGATCACCAAAACAGCCATCTAGAGATAATAAAAACTGCAGCAATGCCTTTGATTTTGCGGCTAGTAAAAATAGTTATGCTTTCAGAAGCTGTACTGGATTTAATTACATTGAAAACAAAATAAATAGATAACAATGGCCTCTTGTTTAGGTACAAGGCTAGCAAAGTTGAAGGCCATCTTCGTATCAGGTGTATTTTTATAGCTTTTTCTTATTTTTTCTCCGTTGGATATTTTTCGTTTGCGTTTTGATTTGTTGGCTTTTTTGTTTGTTTGTTTCTTTCTTTCTTTCTTTTCTTCTTTCTTTTTGAGGAAGTATGCTCGTAAGGGGAAACTCCAGACCATGGGAAGGTTTCTGTAACTGGTATAGCCCACTATTTTTTTTTCTGATCGAATAAGAAACACACGTTTTTGTTTATCCACGGTGAAGAAGAAGAAGAAGAAGAAGAAGTAGAAGAAGAAGAAGAAGAAGAAGAAGAAGAAGAAGAAGAAGAAGAAGAAGAAGAAGAAGAAGAAGAAGAAGAAGAAGAACAACAACAACAACAACAACAACAACAACAACAACAACAACAACAACAACAATTTAATGAGGGCACTTAAATTCAATTTCATTCATACGTATAGTTATACGAAACATCAAAACTAGTTAGGGTGAGAAACATGTGTGGAGATGAACTAAACATTTACATAAAGTTATAAACAATTGGAGTGGGTCAGAACCAAAATTAAGGACAGAAATAATTACAGAGAGAAAACATAATAAATAAAACAAGTTATCATTTACGAAAGTATCTACAGAAGTATTTAGAGTTATTCACCCACAAATGAGCGAAAGCCTACAGTTAGGTCAAGTTAAAGTGTACCTACTCGCTGCCGCCTGCTTCTATTTATATTGGAATTTGGTGTACGCAAAAGTGCCACTTAATACCGCATGTGTGCGAAGGGACAAAAAAAATCATCTCATATCTTCTGGTTATACCTGCTTAACTGGTAACAATATTCTGATATTATTTCCACCAAGATTAAAGCAGTGAGTGGCGGAACTGTTAGAGCGCTGTTCTAAGCTCAAATTACGCCGTGGTCGACTTTGCCTTTCATCCTTTAATTCCAAGGATTTCATCATTTTTGTGACATACCTCCGTCACACTTCTTTCGTCATTTTTGTGACATATCTACATCACGCTTCTTTCCTCGTTTTGTGACATACCTCCGTTACACTTCTTTCATCGTTTTTGTGACATATTTCCGTCACACTTCTTTCATCATTTTTGTGACATACCTCCGTCACATTTTCATCGTTTTTCTCACACTTTTTCATACATCCGTCACACATTTTCTCTGTAGACTTGTCTTTCTTTCTTCACCGTCGCCACACTGTTTTCTTCTGGTTATACCTGCTTAACTGGTAACAATATTCTGATATTATTTCCACCAAGATTAAAGCAGTGAGTGGCGGAACCGTTAGAGCGCTGTTTCTTTATATTTTTCTTTATATTTCTTTATATTTTTCTTTCTTAATCTCTTTGTTTTTCTGTTGATATGATACAAGTTTGCATACTTACAGGTGGTGGTGGTGGTGGTGGTGATGCCACTGTTATCGTAGTCTTCCAAGTTTGCGTTTATGGATGTCAAGTTGTAACTTTGTTTGTGAGGATGGTTTCTACATATGTATTTATTTTAAAATTTATTTTCAGGGTCAGTCGTGATTGTGTAGTCAAGAAGCTCGCTTTGTAACACGTGGTTTCGAGTTCACTCCCACTGAGTGGCACCTTGGGCGATTTACTTTTATAGCCAAGGGCTGTCCAATGCCTTCTGATGGATTTGGTGGACCGAAAGTGTGCGGAAGCCCATTGTAAAAAAAATGCATGCATGGATGTATTACGTATATAAGTATGTATGTATAACTATGTAAGTATGAATGTATGTATTATCTAAGTATGTATGCATGTACGTATGTACGTACGTATGTATAACTATGTAAGTATGAATGTATGTATGTATGTATGTATGTATGTACGTATGTATGTATGTATGTATGTATGCATGTATGTATGTATAACTATGTAAGTATGAATGTATGTATGTTTGTATGTATGTATGTATCTAAGTATGTATGCATGTACGCATGTACGTATGTATGTATGTGTGTATGCATGTGTCTCTCTTCGTGTTTATACTCGTCCTCCACCACCGAGGCTTGACATCCGGTGCTGGTTTTGTTTACTTCCCCGTATCATAGCGATTCTGCGAAAGAGATTGAGAGAATAAATCCCAGACTTTAAAAATAATGCGTACTGGGGTCGATTTGTTCGACTAAACCTTTCAGGGCGGTGCCCCAGCATGGCCGCAGTCCAATGACTGAAACAAGAAAAAGATAGAATATCCATTAGAAAACTATTTCGCCTTTTTTTCTTTTCGATAGCAAGGCGGGTGGGTACTCACTGCTACTTCCTTTATTGTGAACATCTCTTCCCGCTCTTCCAGTAGAAGAAGTCAAATTGAATTAAATGTAAATACAGGAAAATTATTCCATAAAAAAGAGCAAAGGGTCTGTCATAAACATCCATCATTTAGAATGTGTATTGTTTATATTCTAGCATTTAAAAACCCCACTTAGGGCTCAAAGGAGCCTAATCGGTATTAAGTAGAGCGTTGGAAGTAGAATTAACAGTCATAATTGACAGAAATGTGACATACGTGAATCTCCAGACACACTGTTTGATAATCGGCAATGCTATTAATAAGGAAGTAAATGATACTCTCGTTTTAACATTTTAATAAAATCAATATTGAAGATTTCTCTATTAATCTTGGCTTAATGCAAAAAATGTCATTGAAGCTTTTCATTGAAGACTTTATCTGCAGTATGATAGTGCTCATGTGTACATAATGCCGTTTCTCTTTGTGTGTGTGTGTGTGTGTGTGTGTGTGTGTGTGTGTGTGTGTGTGTGTGTGTGTGTGTGTGTGTGTGTGTGTGTGTGTGTGTGTGTGTGTGTGTGTGTGTGTGTGCCTTGTGCATGAGCATATATCTGGCTGTTCGTGTGTGTCTATTTGTGTGTGTGTGGTGAAGGCATGCGGCTTCGTGGTTAGGGTATTCGTCACATGATCATAAGGTCGTGAGCTCGATTCCCGGCAGTGCGTTATTTCACGTTGCTCCAATCCACTCAGCTGGCAAAAAAGAATCATTCATATTCATTCATTCGGTTCTCATTGTGTTTTATGGAACCTGAAGCGACAGCAAGATCATTCCACCCTCTAACACCGAAAGCGTCCTTGACAGCTTGTTCCATTGTTAACCCTCTGCTTTTAAGATCCTTTGTTATTGTTCTCCGCCATGTTTCCTTTGGTCGGCCATGTCTTCTTTTACCTTGTGGAACCCATTGCATAGCGATCCTGACAACTGAGTTCGGTTTATAGCGACAAACTCGAACCAGCCATTTCCATCTCCTTGCTTTAATAGTTTCTCTTATTGGTTTCATACTAGCCTTAGCCATAGGTGTAGGAGTGGTTGTGTGGTAAGTAGCTTGCTTACCAACCACATGCTTCCGGGTTCAGTTCTACTGAGTGGCACCTTGGACAAGTGTCTTTTACTATAGCCTCGGGCCGACCAAAGCCTTGTGAGTAGATTTGGTAGACGGAAACTGAAAGAAGCCCGTCGTATATATGTATATATATATATATATATAT
>NC_068992.1:14331554-14332715 GCF_001194135.2 Octopus bimaculoides
GTGTCCCCCCCCCCCAATATCGCTTGACAACCGATGCTGGTGTGTTTACGTCCCCGTATCTTAGTGGTTCAGCAAAAGACATCGATAGAATAAGTACTGGGCTTACAAAGAATAAGTCCTGGGGTCGATTTGCTCGAATAAAGGCGGTACTCCAGCATGGCCACGGTCAAATGACTGAAACAAGTAAAAGGGTAAAAGAGAAAGAGAGTAGTTGGCTAATCGAGATCATATTTGGCCAGTAGAATTTTTCCTAAACATTTATTTTGAAGCACCTACAATTACTTTTGAATATTTTTGGTTGTTTTCTAACATTGCGATCCCAAAAATAAATAGTACCTACAATTAAAAGGGCCGACTCTGTCACATTCTGTGTCACGTTGAATCTCCCTGAGAACTACGTTAAAAGTATGCGTGTCTATGGAGTGCTCGGCCACATGCACATTAATTTCACGAGCAGGCTGTTCTGTTGATCGGATCAACTTGAACCCTCGTTGGCGTAATCGACGGCACCAGTTATTTGTGTGTGTAGATGTGTAGGTGTGTAGGTGTGTAGGTGTGTATGCGTATTTGTCTGTTTATATGTGTGTCTGTATGTGCGCTTGTTCGTGTGTGTCTGTGTCTGGGGTGAGTGTGTGAGAGACAGAGAGAGAGAGAGATCGCTTTTAGAACTACTGACAGCATATAGTCCCGTACAGCCAGTTACATGATGGGATCATGGTTAATTAAACCGACATTTCTGCTAACCAGGCTTAGAAACTCAGCAGAAAAACAAAAAGAATAACAAGAGTAGGGTTTTTCAAATGTACGGAATCATCCAGCAAGACGTCTACGTGTACCTAGGAATAGTAGAAGTAGATATAACAACACTGAAAGCAGGAACGAGCGCGCTGCAATAGTAATTAGTGAATGACGAAACACCCTGTACCCCTGTAGTAACCTAGGTTCGTGAATGACTAATAATGAACCAGTCTCAAATAAAACCTCTGTGTGTGCACATACATTTACATAGTTTAAAACAACAGTTTGATTCGGTCAATCAAGCTGTTTTAACTAATAATGCATTAAATATGTGACTCCTAGCAAATGTGTTGAGTGACTCCTTCGTTCGTCTGCTCACGCATGTATATATATATATATATATATATATATATATATATATAT
>NC_068992.1:14333423-14334884 GCF_001194135.2 Octopus bimaculoides
TGTGTGTGTGTGTGTGTGTGTGTGTGTGTGTGTGTACACGTGTGTGTGTGTGTGAGTGTGTGTTATGCACAAGACAGCATGAATCAGGGATAATTTAATATTTTATTATATATGGTGGATGTGCGCATGTACGTATATCTGTGTGGATGCGCACACACACACACACACACACACATGCACAAATTACATATACAATTGTTTGGGGCCTTATCTCCGTGCCATTAATTTTCTCATATACCGACAGAGTTCATAAATTTATCACGAAGCCAAAATTATTAAAAGAATATGATTATATTTTCAACAGGTGTATTGAAATTAATGAGTGAATGGATAGTCGTTAGAGCGTCGTACAACCTGTATTTCAGTTTTTGCTTTGGTTCTGTCCGTTTTGAGTTCAAGTCTCACCGAGGTTTGCTTCACCTTTCCACATTTTGGTCTCGATAAAATGAAACACCAGTTAAATATTGTGTTGTTATTTTTCTTTCACAGCATTAGTAAATTAGCTAACATTTTATCATTTTTCTTTCTTTAGTAGACATGAAAAACAGGTCGACATGTTTCGATATTACTCTGACATCTTCAGTGAAAGACAGCTTTCGCCTTTCCGGCCGAAGTACTTATTAAACACCATGTCAGGTAATGGATTGCTATGTACCTTCCTTCACAGCATCAAATATACGATGAAAGAAGAAATCAAATTAATTAATGAATTATCATTATTTTACTCAGAAATTATGAAAAGCAACTCGCCGTGTTTCGATATAAGTGACTTCATCAGTGAAGGGCAGCTTTCAGCGTCCCTGCCGAAGTATTTACAAAGGTATCACCAACTAAATATACTCAACGGAAGACCCTGGACCTATGAAAGAAATCAATACAATCATTAGACTTTGGGGAAAATGAATATGCGGTGAAGAGCAAAACTACATTAGTGAATGAGTAATGCAAGTATGGCAGACAACTCTGAGAATGTTTCGGTATTATTCTGACTTCATCACTGAAGCTTATACTAAATAGGCAAAGTACTGTTCGTTATCTAGTTAGATCATATTGTATTCTGAGTTCTAATCCCACCAAGAGCACATTTATCACACCTCACATGTTGTTTTATTAAATACTAGCAGTATAACCCGGCGCTGCTCAGGATTAAGCTAGGATTATTAAATGATTAAGTCCTTTATTTCAAACCAAAATAAGTAACATCGACATCAGATTTGAGCGAAATCCGTTGAAATTGGTTTGGCTGAAAATGGTTTGCTGGCAATTTGATTGGGAAATCCCATAAGGAATCAGTTTATTGGTTATTTTCACTTATTGACTCTTTTTTGAAATGTTGCATTAGAGATCTGCATAGGAGAAGGTTGATCTGAAGGTTTGCATTGGGGATCTGGATTGGAGTAACTTAGGAAAGCTTACCAACAACCTTAACCAAAAAATAAGGAGCCTGTCCCTTCTATGTTA
>NC_068992.1:14335515-14340236 GCF_001194135.2 Octopus bimaculoides
ACTATTTGTTTCTTTCTCTCTCTCTTTCTTTCTTTCTCTCTCTTTCTTTCTTTCTCCCTCTCTTTCTTTCTTTCTCTCTCTCTTGCTTTCTCTCTCTCCTTCACGCGCGTACGCACAGATTTGACTTCGCCATGTCAACAAACTTCAAAATTGGTAAAAGTTTATCGATTTTTAAAGCTATACGCGGGTGCCTCTGTGAGAAAAAGTTGACAAAAACACAGATAGGGTCATGAACAATGTCCTCCTAAAATTGGAGCGACATGCGTGCTAATTTGTGGACGTGCATAACCCACATCACGTACACACACACACAAACATCTTGTGTTTTATAGATATTGATGTAGTACCGTAGCCTAGTTGTTAAGGCGCTGGGCACATGATTTTAAGGCTATTCGTTCTGGATGAGCATTGTTTCTTTGGACAAGGCATTTCATTTCATGTCGTTCTAGTTTACTCAGCTGTTGCTACTACAATGGCTGGCTGGCCTTGCCCCATCAAGCATTCCTATCCCACATATTTACCTTCCACTCATTACTCTTGATATGTCCAACCCTACCATGTCCTACGCCAACCACGACACCCAGTCCTTTCTTCCAAGAACGTCAGCTCTCTGGAATTCCCACTAATTTCATGTCTTTTTCAAGTCTTATAAACGTTCGAGAGGAACATTAATGACAACAGTCTCACTGGTCAAGCAAGATCTGCAAAGCATGGACATTTGCCCTTCCTCTAGGTCCATCAACAAAGATAAAGACAAAATCTTTGTCAAAGGGGATTTTGGCTTTTTCTATGGTAAATCCGGTGTTGAAAACTATTTATACACCTGTATTGTACTGAATTTAGTTCAATACACAACTGTGGTGCCATCGACATATTGGCTAAAACACGAAATAAGAAAATTAATATAGCAAGGTAGAAATATTAAGAGAGCGACAGATGCAACCCGTATAACACCAGTCTGGGGTTTTTTGTTTTGTTTTGTTTTATTTTGCCTTTTTTCTTTTTTTTAAACTGGCGTCTTTTGTCATTATTTTTGTTGTTGTTTATGCAAGAGCAGACATTTTTTTCTGATTTTTTTTCTGTCTATATCTACACTTAGATTAATATACAAATGTATTCTATTAATATGGTACCAAAAGAAATATTTCTCGGATTCGTTAGACTTATTTCCATAAATATATAACTACTCCGAATGACATCGATACAGTTCTTTGGAATATTTACCAAAATTACTTGCCTTTCTTTTTTCGTGTTTTTTTTCTTAGCTCACACCAAAACGTAATTTTATTCAATATTGTGGAATAATTTTTTTTATATCATTTCTTAATTTTTCTCCCATTTATTTTTCTTTTTCCTTTATATACTATTTATTGAAACAGCTCTGTATATCAATAGAATTCTCTGATTGAACATTCAGGATAATTACAAGGAGACATCGGCAGGTGGCGCAGTGATTTATATTACAGTTGCTCCCCTTAATTTATGGAGATGACCTTCCCCACCCTCTATCAAAGACACGCACATACTTAACATATCCGACATCTTAAGAACATTGAAATATGTATATTTCGTTCCCCGCGTAATCCTTTGTAGATACAGTCACAAGTATTTCTAGTCTTTTCTTCCCACATTTCTTCTATCTGAAGAAAAAAATTTGTGTTTGTTCAGTAATTCCTTCGGGGTCGCCGTTACCTTTTATCATTCTGGGTTCGATAACGTTAGCACGAGTCACTTACTACAGAAGATTTAATTGACTGTGTCCTCCCTCAAAACATTTCCTGCCTTTTTCAAATGTTATAAATCGCAGGGCACTGAGTTCTACTTTCGACTTTCATCCTTCCTAAGTCGATAAAATAGCACCTGTAAAGTATTAAATTTGATACACTCGAGTGTCTCGTCCGCCAAATAATCTATAGCCGGATGCCAATGTTAGATATCAAGCACAAGCGCAGCCTATGAAATAATTATCAATATACACAACTTTGCACTATATCCTTACATCGCTTCATCTTCTGAGATCAAATTTTGCTAGAGCCGACTCTTCCTTTTACCCTTTCGAAATCGTTAAACATAAAGTACCTGTAATTTACTATGGTCGATCTAATCATTATACATGCCATCAAAAATGTAGTCTTGTGTCTATGGTAGAAATCTTTAGTATTATTAGTGGGTGGTAAGCATTCAGATGTCTTACAGTTGCGCCTGCTGGTTTGCTTATTGTTGTGGGTTTCGTTTTTCCTAATGTAAATTGATAAACATGAAGACGATCTCAAAACTGAGGGTACGAACGTGTGTTCTGATCTCAAAACTGGATATAGGTACGGAAACAGGTGGAACCATTTTGATACATCCCTGTTTTTAGTCTGATACCATGGACTCCATGTGCTGGTTGCAGACAGCAGCACCCATTGTAATGCAAAGATAGGGGATAATTACTGAATGAAGAATGGTGACAAATTGTTGACACGCGTAGTGTCGTTTCGTTCGTCTTCATGTTCTGAGTTCAAATTCTGCCGAGGTCTACTTTGCCTTTCATCCTTTCGGGGGTCGATGAAATAAATACCAGTCGAGCACTAGGGTCGATGTAATCAAGCCTTGTGCCAATAGTAGAAAAGATTATTGTTGTTGCTGTTGATGATGATGATGATGATTACGATGTTGTTGCTGTTGTTGTTGCTGTTGTTGTATAAGGTTAGCTGTTCTTTTCGTTGCCTACGGTTACTTTCCATTTTCGCAATACCACTTGTCGAAATTATCCCGGTCTTCGTGACAACTCGTCATATTTCTTTCACTGTTATATTTCACTTACTAATATTCTTACAGAAGAACCAATTGACCATTGAGAGTCTCAAAAACAAATAAATGCAATTACCAAACTCAGTATAAGTTGACTTGAAGACTAGTTTATTGTAAATAGACTATAAATTATATTAAATGAACGCAATCTATTCCTATTATTATTATTAACTTTGTCACATCGCTGAAGTCCGTGTGTTTTGATTAACTTGTGCTATATTCTCTAACAATAATAAATGTTAATTCCCTCCAGGCAATTCTTTGTTCGCTTATTTTCCACACAACAGTTAGGTCGCGCTGAGGTCACATGACTTGATTGAGTTGTTTCTGCTTGTATATTTATAGAAGTTAGTATATGAGAAAGGTTGTCAACCATATGAACCAAATGTAGATTATTAAATTCATTCTTCATTATCTATTATTAAATTTATAATTCTTGACAGTCATTATTCCTTATTAAATGAAGATGAGATACGAATTGAAAACAGTTTTTCTTAATTTTCACCGGGTGCAAAAGACAATTTTGCAGCGATAGAAATATCGACGGTCGAATTGACCCCAGTTTCACGGCTAATTGTATTACAAGCCAAAGAGGGAGCCTCTGTATGGTCTGTTAACACGTTAGAAATAGCAACTAAGATTTCATCAAATTCCATCCTTCTGTGCTAATAAAAAAAACATTAGATAAATAACCTGCAGTACATAATCCTTTGAACTGTAGGCACAAGGTCTGAAACTTTGATGGGGGAGGATAGTCGACTACATCGATTCCAGGGCTCATTAGGTATTTTATTTTATCGAACCGAAAGGATGAAAGGTAAAGTCAACCTCGGCGGAATCTGAACTCAGAACACAAAGACGGACGAAATGCTGCTAAGTATTTTGTCCGGCGTGCTAACGATTCTACCAGCTCGCCACCTTCTCTGAGGTTCATAATGGCTGAAAAAATCACAGGACCGATACGAGCGGAATGCCTTAGATGTTATATCTATTCACTCAGGAATTACTGGCAACAGCTAATGTTTTTATTTCATTAGTTTGTGTCGGGTGAAAAACAAAGTTGCCTTCGGTAATATTTAAACCCAATACAAATGAGTATATTAGGGAAATATTAACTCGAAAGTTTCCGTGGCCTAGAAAGAAGATAAAACCCTTTGGTGATTTATGTTAGACCTTCTTAAAAAAGAGAATTCGCAGCTTCGTGGGTCTAATGAGTATACTACTAGGTCGGGAAAATTTCGTCCAGTTGCTGATGAAGTGCTATTTTGCAGCAGAGACCTTAATTCTCAACAGTTTAGTCAACCTGTCCATAATCAAATCTCGGGTGAAGCAACTGCCCCGGTATGCGGCAGAAACACTGTAAAATTGATAACTGTTCTATTGTCTTATGGATACACAACGTTCCAGTATAATACAGCTCGCTACAGTTTGTAACGATGTGTGTGTGTGTGTGTGTGTGTCTGTGTGTGTCTGTGTGTGTCTGTGTGTGTGTGTGTGTGTGTGTGTGTGTGTAATGAGTATATAGGGATAAATTTTCCAAGCGTATAGTCCAGGTTCAAGCTAACCACATCGACCAGTAAGAAGCACCAAGGGTTACTCAGGGTGAACCATCCCACCGATGGGTAAATCCTAGCTTCGTTTCACCGGACTATGAATATTTACAGAAGTGTAAATGCAAAGCAATTCCAAAGAATAAGGAAACTGGTACATCATATTTTTTCTCTTAATTTTGCTGTTAATTATACACCCAGCCATCCATCCATTCAACCATACATACATACATACATACATACATACATACATACATACATATATATATATGTATATATATATATATTCATATATATATGTATATATACATATATATACATCTATATATATATATGTATATGTATATATATGTATATATATATGTGTATATATAT
>NC_068992.1:14340252-14341710 GCF_001194135.2 Octopus bimaculoides
ATATATATATATATATATATATATATATATATATACGCACATAATGCAGTGGATTCTGATCCACTGTACCGTTGGTGGTGTAGACACAGCTTACTCTTCAATCAAAAGTTTTAGCCAATACAAATGATTAAAAGCATAGGTACAATATAAGCATATATTGTATTCTTATGATGGATTGGTGGATATTCATTTCACTGGTAAATTTAACTGGTTCTGAGTCCGCTTTCTTGACAGCATTTCGTTGTGATATCCAAGTTTAGGTTTTTGCTGTAGTATATCAGAACGCTGCATTAAGTTATATTTTCCAGCTGAGCAAATTTGACAGTGTTTTGCTCGGCTTATATAGAGCATTCTTCTCTCGATAATCAAGCCATTCAATATAAATGTAATTCACACTGCGTTCAACTTGTTCAGCAGAACGCAAGAGTAAATGTAGCTTCGATTTTCTTAGCCTTTAATCAGGAAAATTTCACGTCGTAAATACCATCAGCTATTCAATGAAGAAAAAATATTGTCAAAGCCATCTACAGTGGTGCTATGAATGTTAGTAAACATCATTTTTATATGATAAAATGAAACACCTAGAAATCCAAATGTACACGCAACAAGGTAAACTTCCCGCTCAAAGACAAAAAATTGTGAAGCAATTTTCTTCATAGCAGGCATGGCCATGTTGTTAAGAAGCCTGCTTTACAACCACGCTATTTCGGGACACTTGCCTAGGGTGCCACTGCGCAGCACCTTAGGCAAGTATCTTCTACTATATAGCCCCGAGCCGACCAATACCTTAAGAGGGAATTTGGTAAATGGAAACTGTATGGCATTAGTCATCCCCTTGATGTTATGTTAAAGGAAACTTGCTCAAGATTCCATACAGACAGATAGAAATTAGAGCCACGTGACGGTGGCGCAAACTTCTTAATGTATTCATGTGTATGTTTATACACACACATACAAACACAAACACGAACATTCATGCATACACACTTACATACATGCATACATACATACATACATGTATCTATACACACATACATGTTTGTATGCATGTATGCATGTACACATACATACATGCATGCATACATATATACATACATGCATGCATACATACATGCATACATCCGTAATCCATGGATGGAATTTATAAATAGTTTAATGCATACATACACGCATGCACGCATGCATACATACATGCATGTATGCATGGATACATACATACATACATACATACATACATACATACATACATATCCTTTATGTTTGTTTAGGGGAAAAGTTTTTGAGCAGGCACATGAAATCACTTATTTTATTATGTCAGCTGCATCGCCCGAAGACATGAGCGGATGAACTATGATCCACCCACTGTCCATGAATACAACGGACTGTAATCATCTCCGAATTACGGACTATGATCGTAAGAAACAAGTGATTTGTGGAAATGCGCGTAGCGATGCATTA
>NC_068992.1:14342062-14343666 GCF_001194135.2 Octopus bimaculoides
CTAAAGCTTCACGAGGCTTCGGCATGGGGTGGTGGTGACCCCTGTTGTACTCTTTCGCTCCAACTTTCTCTCCCTCTTTCTTCCTGTTTCTTGAGTAACGCTGCGATGGACTGGCGTCCCGTCCAGCTGGAGGTAACACATGCGCCATAGAAACCGGGAAACCGGTCCCTTGAGCCTAGCTAGGCTTTAAAAAGGGCGCATAAATAAATAAAATATACATATATATTCAGATCTGTGTGTATATATGCATACACATACATATACAACTTTTATACATGCAAACGCGCGTTGGTAAATTTGCATGTATGTATGTGTATGTGTGTGTGTGTGTTTGTGTATTTACACGCAACCAAATACACAAAGACATGCACACACGAACACACACGTAACAACGAAACAGTTCTCTCTGCATATAGGTGTGTGTGTATGCTTGTGTGCGTATATGTGTATGTTTGCATGTGTATGTGTATATGTCCGACCTGTGTATGTACAGAACAACTCTCTATATCTATAGGTGTGTGTATATGTTCATTTATATTTGCGTGTGTTTATGCGTCGGTTAGCTTGTGTGCGCATATGTAAATGTTGTGTGTGTATGTGTGCGTGTGTGTGCACGTGCGTGTGAGGCCTCGTGTGTGTGTGTGCATGTATGTGTGTGAGAGCGCGTGCGTGTGTGTGTGAATGTGTGTGTGTGCGTGTGTGTGTGAACATGCGTGTGTGTGTGTGTGTGTGTGTGAACATGCGTGTGTGTATGTGTGTGTGTGTGTACAGAACAACAAAACAACGCTACGTCCTACAAAACCTCCCAACACACGATTCATTGCACAGCAAGAAAAATAAAGTAGCAGAAATGGTGGGAGTGAGGGGTTTAACCATTATTCATTATTCAAATCGATTCACTTTAATTAACCAACAATAACGTGTCAGTAATTTACAAATTAGTAGTTGGCTTTTGAAAATGGCTCTCTCGGCGTCAAGCCGAAACTTCCGGAATTTCATTGGTAATTAGAATAATAGCTTTCTATAAACAAAGCGAAATAACTCTGTGGTCAACTTCCTGTTGCTACAGTTATCGCCGTCGATGCCATAAAACTGAATAGTACATAATACATGACGAACGCTGGTCGGGTCGCTATCAACTCGGCACCTTCCAACAATTCCTTCCTCTTTTCTTTTGTCAATTTTTCCTTCTATTTGGGTCTCTTACGTTTCCTTTAAGAGTTTTATTTTCCTTCGCCATTTTTTTTTCTTATTTTCTTGTTTTCATTTTTGTTTCTTTTTCTATTGTCATTTATTTATTTATTTATTTGTATTCTTGTTTTAGCATTGTATGTGTTTTTCCTCTTATACGTTTAGATGTTTTTTTGTTATTTTTTGTTTTGTTTTGGTTCTGTTCTTTTTCTTTTCTGTTCCTCTTTTTCTTTTTTTTCTTTCTTTTTTGTTTTCTAACAGCCATTAACACTTATTAGACTAGTTACGGATGGATTAAAATTTCAAATAGAATGAACAGAAAGAGATTAAAGGTTGAGGTTACAGTATGTCTCAGCAGTTTCACACGCATATATATATGTGTGTATGTATGTACGTACATAAAAATATATATA
>NC_068992.1:14343719-14346479 GCF_001194135.2 Octopus bimaculoides
ATATATATATATATATATATATATGTATGTATGTATGTATGTATGTATATATATATATATATATATGTGTGTGTGTGTGTGTGTGTGTGTGTGTGTGTGTGTGTGTGTATACACACACACACGTAGCCCTGGATATATGTTTGTATTTGTCACTTTTTGTATATGAGCTTAAGTACGACCACAACAGTTTACCAATCTCCATCAATATACACACACTCACTACAAACACACATACATATATGTATGCATGTATGTATATATGTATATATGTACGCACGTATGTATATATGTATATATGTATGCATGTATGTATGCATGTATGTATGAATGTATGTATGTATGTATGTATGTATGTATGTATGTATGTATGCACCCGTTCACATCCAAGCGCGAACATTCGGATATGCACATTGAGACTTTAATTGACACAAACGAAGTGTGATTGAGGAAAGGAAAGAAAGATAGAATGCAACTTGGTCGATAGAGAATAAACACACGCATGAGTGTGCGCGCGCACGCGCGTGAACATAAATGTTCATCTACAGTGAGACAGAGAAAAAGAAATGCAGTAAAACAGACAGACTAGCAAATATATATATATATATATATATATATATATATATATATATATATATATGCATAGAGACAAAGGTACATAGGAAGAGAGGGAGAAAACAAAAAATAAAGAATTACAAGGATGCATTACACTATCTTTAAACTAGAGAAAATTCGATGTCTATATATAGAGAGAGGGAATCTTATATACGAAGTGAAAGTGTTGTTTTGTCGTCTCTGCCAACAATGTAGCACGATTTTGTTGTACCCCGTTCAGTTGGTAACCCTTTAACCCTCGTGAATTTTTATTTTATAACATAATTTATACCTACGCACTCAATCGAGGTGTAGGAACAGCGGTAGCATATTGAACTGAATACAATAAAAGCATGTATGTGTCTAAAATTTTACTGAATATAGTTTGTGTTAAGTCATCCCATAAATAATGCGGTTTTTTATACTTTTATTTTTCAAAATTAAGATAAAGTTCTTTTTTAATCTAAAATATACTCTCTTTCATTTTCTACAATGCTCTTCCATCTATCTAGTAGACTTACAAGGCCCCCTCTTCCAAAATTCACTTGACCGTGACGAAAAATACTCCTCCTGTACTGTTCTGACCTCGTCTACATAATTCATATTTTTTCCGTTCAAATGGTTTTGTAGACTGCGGAATAAATGATAATTAGTTGGGGCAATGTTCAGCGAATATGGTGAGTGGGGCATTGATTCCCATTTAAACTGCTCCAGCTTTTGGAATGTCAAGTTCGCTGTATGTGGCTGAGCATTATCCTGATGGAAGAACACCATTTGTCTTGAAACCAAAGATGATCGTTTTCCTTCTGACGCTGATATCGATGAATGGTTGAATGACCAAATCCAAGCTTCACTGCAAGCTCCTCAACAGTTACGATAGGATTTTGTCCCACCAGGGTTTTCAGGACGTCCTCTTCGAGCTCTACAGGACGAGGTTCGTCTTCTAAGCTGTAGTTTCCGACTCGAAATTTATGAAACCACCGTTGATACTGGCTTACATTTATTGTCCATATTATCCCCATATACTGCACTTTACGTTGCGTTGTTGCTTTAATTGAGCTCATAAAGCAATATATGCTAAATATGTTCCGTTGTCACTTCCATTATAGCTTTGAAAAATAACTGTTAAAATTGAACTGCACTCTTCAAAACTTGCACTAAGAATGAATACAAGGTAAAATCACTGTCTGCTTTTATAGGGAGTTGATGCAGGTAGTTTATCCCGTTTCCTTCCGGCTTTTAGTTCATCCAATTGAATTTGAACTCAGAACGTGAGGACAAACGAAATACCACTCAGCTTTTCGCCCGACGTGCTAACGAGTCTTTCAGCTCGCCGCTTTTATCCATTTGGTAATAATAGCACATCTTCTGGAGGCGAAGATAATTTTAATAAATCAAGAATTTATGTTGAATGCTATTTAGCATACCGCTATTTGTCTATTCTATTCAAATACAAGCCACTGGTCATTTTGAATTATTTTTCTCAGCTAATTCTTGTTGAAATTACATTCAGCAGCCTATTGGAATTTGAAATAAAAACATAGGGGCGTAACTCAATACTTCATGTTCTGTCCATTTTTTTTTTCTTTTAAATTTTACTTTTTGTGTTACCACCGTTCATGTCAACTATTGTAGGGGGAAGAAGTAAGTATATTGATTAATATATTGAGTGCTATATTGAAGAAAGAAATTCTCTGTTGATGTAGTAAGTAATAGACGTTTGCCGATGACTAGAGATTAAGTGCATCGGTCAATTATCTTTCGAGATATCATTACAGAGAAAGCTTGTCGAATCTTGTGCAACAATTTCCCTTTCAGAAAAGTGCTCGACCACAGAACACCATTAGTTGAAAACATCAAAGATGGAAAAGTGTGTTTTGTTATTAGGAGTTTCTCAGAAGTTATGGGAAAGACATGGAGAAAGAGGGTGGAAGGGGTGCTGGGATGGAGGGGGGAGAAGAAAAGAAAACAAAAGAGAAATAAGAAAACGACTACAAGAGCAATAACGCCAAGAGATTAAGAAGAATGATGAAGGAAGAATAATGAATAATGAAAGAATAGCTATAGCAGTGGAGAAGGGGAGAGGGGGTCTTTGATGGCAAGAAGAAGAAGAAGAAGAAGAAGAAGAAGAAGAAGAAGAAGAAGAAGAAGAAGAAGAAGAGGAGGAGG
>NC_068992.1:14348046-14351024 GCF_001194135.2 Octopus bimaculoides
AGAAGAAGAAGAAGAAGAAGAAGAAGAAGAAGAAGAAGAAGAGGAATAACAAGAACAAGAACAAGAACAAGAACAAGAACAAGAAGAAGAAGAAGAAGAGGAAGAGGAAGAAGAAGAGGAAGAAGTTCTTTCTCCGTTGCTAGTGTAATGGCGGTTAGTAAAACACGACCCACACAAATTTGTAAAGACAATTTGACTCATAAGTGTGTATATGAATGCATGTGCTGTGTGTAAGTTTGTAAGAGAGTGGATGTAGGTGTATAATTTTCTATTAAGACATAACAATTTGTCCAGTCGATCAGTATAATAGCAGTGATTTAGAAAGCAATAACTCTTGCCTTAGCATTGTCCTATATCAATTTGTGATGTGTTGCCGGATACGAAAAGCGAAAGGGTGTCGAACGAATAAAGCTAAAAATATTGCTACGATGTCATTAACTTTCTGCTATTGTTTATCATTTTAGCTAACTGATGATGTGCTTAAAGTGTGTTACACTGCCGTCGCTCTCAATATGCGCCGTGTGTTGAATAATAACAGCCCATTGCCCATAGCATAGAAATATGAGAGAAATGATAGATCTTATTGACAGATCTTCCACTCCGGTAGCTTGCGTTTGAGCGGAAGTTTCAACTCTTGAGCGCTGTTGGTGAAACAACCAATCTCATGGAAATATTAGAGCCGATCACAGCAAATCAGTAAAGCGCTCGTCAACAGATGAGGCAAAGTGATAGAGTCTTTAGAACGATAATTCTCTTCTGCCTTTATCTTTTACCTACTTCAGTCACTGGACTGTGGTCATGCTGGAGCACCGCCTTGAAGGGTTTAGTCAAACGAATCGACCCAAGAACTTATTTCTTTCAGTCTGCTGCTTATTCCAGCAGTCTCTTTTTTGTCGAATCGCCAGGTTACGGGGACATAAACAAAAAGACACAGGTGGTCAAGCGGTGGGAAGGTTAAGCGCACACACAGATATGTACATATACACACACACACATACGTTAGATCTATTCTTTGATGTACCGGTTCCCATGTCGGAATAGGAGACATTGAAATGTATACATGGTCCCAACACAGAACTAGAGCAACGTGAAATGGAGTGCTTTGCTCAAGAACACAACACGGCTTTCGATCAAGGAATCGAACCCACGACCTGACGATTCGGAAATTTAACACCCTATTCACTAGCCCCTGCGCCTGTCTGTAAGAGAAGGAAAAATTATAGACTGTTTAACTTCCTACTGCAATGAACCAAATTTATTTCGTTCCTTCCCTCTCGTCTACTCCTTCGCTCCTCTCCTCTGTTTTCCTATTTACCCCTACCTCTATTTATCTATGGCCCCGTCTTTTTTCCTCTCTGTAGAGAACTCATGGCTACTTTATCCAACTTGCCTTTTTCAAAGATGATAAGGTATAATTGGTATAATATCCTTGAGATTATCACCCACTTCTCATAAAGAGTTGACTGCAATTATCGCTAGGTGCTTGTTTACACTCCCTCAAAGAGAAAATAGTTTTGTAATATGTAATTGTTCTTGGAATCATACCTATCTAAAACAAGACTCAGTCGTATTTTAAGTAGACATGACTCCATTACAAAAATGAGTAAGAACACCATACCAATGTAATTCTAAAGTCCCCCCTTTTTTCTTTCTTTATTTATTTTTTCTTATTGTGCTACTGATGAGTACTCTTTGACAACTCAGATTCTTAAAATTAATTTATTGTTTTTCTGTACGAAACGATCGTATAGCGAAATGAATAAAAATATTTTATTCCACATTAACATCTAATCTCCATTTGCGAAAAATATGATTGAATTTGTCGAACTTCGTTCTATAACTTAAATTATATACTTAATATACTTATATATATATGTGTGTGTGTGTGTGTGTGTGTGTGTGTGTGTGTGTGTGTGTGTGTGTGTGTGTGTGTGTGTGTGTGTGTGTGTGTGTGTGTGTGTGTGTGTATGTATGTATGTATGTATGTAATGTAATGTATGGCAATAAAGTCACTATACAGTTACTTATAAATAGAAGATCGCTTCAGATAATGCTGAAAGAATTAAACTACGAGCCTTACATACCACGACTCATTCATGGATTAATTGAAGATTGTCGTTTACGGTTCTACGAAATATTCGGTAATCATTGTGAAGTTACGCCTACTCTACTCGATAAGATAGAGTGGTCTGGCGAAACACAGTTCAAGCTATCTGGAAGTGTAAACAGACACAATTGCACTGACTCGGCTTCAGAGAATCCTCATCTAGCCATTCAAAATCAATTGAACCAGCCAGGTGTAACCGTTTGGGCTGGCGTATCAAGTTCTGGAATCATCGGTATGGATTTCTTTGACGAAACAGTTACTGGAACTAACTGCTTAGAAACATTACAAACCGCTGTAGTTCCTGATTTACAGCAAGAACATGATTTCCATGAGCTTTACTTTCAACAGGATGGGGCACTGCCATATCTTGCACTCAAAGTAAGAAATTATCTTGATGCAACGTTCCCAGGAAGATGGCTATGAAATTATCAAAGATTCTGTTTTTGCAAAGAAACCGAGAAATATCGATGACCTCAAGCAATTTATTCGAGTCGCATTCGAAGACTTAAGCCGTCAGAACCATTTGTGTCGTGACATTTGTCGAAGCGTTCTCTCATGTTGTAGGGAATACACCGAAGGAGGTGGCTTGCAGTATCGGGAATCCATTTACTATAGTTTTTTTATATAGTATTCTATTGTTATTAACCAGAATTAACCAAAACCATTTTAATAATAAATTTCTGGACTGTTGATTAATTGGTTTGTCTTAATTGTTACTGTAACTGTGTAGTGACTTTATTGCCACCCTGTACGTGTGTGTGTGTGTGTGTGTGTATATATGTATGCATGTGTATATATATGTATGTATGTATTGTATATATATATATATATATATATATATATATATATATATATATATATATATATATAT
>NC_068992.1:14352728-14353588 GCF_001194135.2 Octopus bimaculoides
ATTTCGTTTGCCTCAAGCTTCACGGCTTCATAGATGTAAAGACAAATAGATTTGTATTAGAAGCAGCTGGTCAGAAGATTGAAGCCGACGGGTATCAGCTGTGAATGAAACGAATTTTTTTTCCCATTTCTCTTGCTCTTGCAAAAATATAAATATTTTGAATGAATGTGCTGACATGTGCAGATGCACACTCGCATGTATGCGTGCTTGTTTGTCTGTTTGTGATTGTGTGTGTGTGCGTGCGTTCGTGCGTGCGTGCGTTCGTGCGTGTGTGTGTGTAGATAGATAGATAGATAGATAGATAGATTGATAGATAGATAGATTGATAGATAGATATAAGAGCCATGAGTCTCGTGCTTGTTACGAAGCTCTTAACCCTTAAGTCACTTATGTAACTTTCTCCAAATGATAAAAAAATTATAAAGATAATAATATATATATATTTATATTTACATACATACATTATAAATATATATACATTATATATATACATATATGTATGCGTATGTATGTACGTATGTATGTATGTATATATGTATGTATGTATATATGTATGTATGTATGTATGTATGTATGCATGTATGTGTGTGTATGAATGCATGTAGTCCACAGATGAGATCCAGAGATTCTCGTATAGACTTAGTAGTGCTCAGAAGATTCAAACTTAGACTCCGATGTGTTTACAGGTGATCGATTCCACAAGGTAAAGAAAGGCTATGAGAAGTATCAAGTTGAGCAGGTATAGAGGCAATTATGCAGATAAACAAAGACACATTAAATATATTTAAATATATCAAATATAAAAGTTTGGGTATACATATATATATATATATATATATATATATATATATATATATATA
>NC_068992.1:14354614-14356779 GCF_001194135.2 Octopus bimaculoides
TATATATATATATATATGTGTGTGTGTGTGTGTGTATGTATGTATATGTATATGTATATGTATATATGTATACACACACTCATACTTTGATATGCATTTATTAGACCTAATGACAGACAGACAGACAGACAGACAGATAGATAGATAGATAGATAGATAGATAGATAGATAGATAGATAGATAGATAGATAGATAGATAGGGAAGGTTTGATGGTTTCATACTCGCCTGAAATATAATTGAAGAAGTTTACCAATATTTTAAGTTAGAATGAATAATATCCTGTTTTCAAAGCTAAGTTTACGTGCGTAATTTCTCGTCTCCAACGTCCAGTCCAACGGTGTTATCGTTTATGAAGCTTTCTTGTGGTTCACATCGATTGGATAAACTTGTATACCGATGAAAAGAGCATGGTCGAAGTAACCTGTGCTGTGTATGGTTATCTAACAATGTTAGGAACATTGTAAAAATGCATATATATTTCTTAAATATCTTAAAATTTCTAAAAAAAAAATTATTATGGATAAAGTGATTTTCTATAGAAAAGTTTTTTTTTATGTTATGTGTCCGAGTGTTACTCTGTTGGTAGTCTTAACTAAGGGCCAAAATGAAAGACCATCGAAATGTTTGACATAATGAAAGAAATGTCTTCGATATGATTTAAGCATCCGTAAGTATGGAAGGAAATTGAAGACACAGTGGCATCTTTAACATAATGAAGCAAATTTTGATGATATGATTTTAAAAGAAAAACTTTTACTATGGAAGGACATCTTAGACATTATTAAAATTTTTAACTTAATGAAACAATGTTGCTGAAAGTACAATTGCGAATACAAGCGTCCGAAATAAGAGTTCCTCCGAAGGTCCTCGGAAGTAACGTCACTCGACAGAGAACGTGCTAATAGTTTTGCCAGCTCACCGTCTTATGGATAGCTATAATAATAATAATTGTCAATCTTTGATCATGTATATTCTTCAAATAATAAATAACAATGGGAGATTTTCGGAAATTTAAAATTTACGACCCAAACTCAGAAGGTATACTGGAAGTTAGGACTTCAAGTTAAAAGATGCTATCTTAAAACTCCTTATTTTACGCTCAAATATTACAGAGGACAAAGGACAAGTACGCTTGTACCATTTCCGAAGATTAAATTCTAAGGTGGCTAGAAAGAAAGGCAGGAAAAACCCAAGACGTTACTTCTTTTTTATCATTTTGTATTTAAAAGCCATCTTTTATGAAAGATCAATAATGTGGAAAAGAGGGGAAAAAAAACAATATTTTTTTCACTCTTTTTAAAAGTAACTGTCTTGAGACGATGCAACATGGCTGCCAAGATACATCACTCAAACCGAAGGTTATTCGCCCCGAAAAAGAAACAAAACAAATATAATAAATAATAAAGAAATGATACAGAAATAATAATAATAATAATAATAATAATAATAATAATAATAATAATAATAATAATAATAATAATAATAATAATAATAATAATAAATAAATAATAAAGATATAACAACAAAAACAACAACAACAACAACAACAACAATAATAATAACAAGAAATATATTACTTAAAGTGTTTTGTAGTTTGATAGCCCGTCGGGATTCCAATTATGATAAGCCACTTGAAAATAAATTGAAATAAAATCATCCACTTATTTTTAGTTGGCAGCGATTTTTATATAAATTATATTAAGATTCACAAGATAGCAATTTCAAGAGAGTAGTGTATTCAAAATATGGAAAGTTACAACGTGTGCTCCAGCTATCAAAATATATATCCATCTTTATATCAATCTATCAGTTAATCTCTGTAATTTTTACCTTTCTCTCTCTCTCTCTCTCTCTCTCTCTCTCTCTCTCTCTCTCTCTCTCTCTCTCTCTCTCTCTCTCTCTATCTATCTATCTATCTATCTATCTATCTCTATCTATCTATCTATCTATCTATCTATTTATCTCTTCCCCTGTCTTTCACGTCATATGCTTCCATGCAGACATACGTAGACACGTACATGCACACACACGCACACACACACATCCGACTCTATGTCTGTCTAACAATCTATATTGTTATGGGTAATTATTTTTTGACGATCTATCGTATCTATTAAATATATACATATATACATATATACATATATACATATATATATATATA
>NC_068992.1:14356789-14363994 GCF_001194135.2 Octopus bimaculoides
TATATATTGTGTGTGTGTGTGTATGTGTGTGTGCTGGTTTTAGTTTTTGAATTGTCTCGTCCAATAGATAAAAAAGACGATTGTAAACCCGGTAACAAACATCTTTTATTGCAATCGAGACAGTCTCAACTTGATAATTATGTATGTATGTATGCATGTATGCATGTATGTATGTATTTATGTGTGTATGTATGTATGTATGTATGTATGTATTCATGTATGTATGTTTGCATGTATGCATGCATATATGTATACATGTATCCATGTATGTATGAATACATGTATGTATGAATACATGTATGTATGTGTATATGTATTATGTATGTGTATATGTATTATGTATGTGTGTACGTATGTATGTATGTATGTATGTACGTATGTTTGTATTATGTATACATGTATGCATGCATGTATATATGCATTTTTTTCTTTTCACTTGTTTCAGTCATCTGATGACGGCCATGCTGGAGCACCGCCTTTAGTCGAACAACTCAGGACTTATTCTTTGATCCCTGTGACGAAGTGAAATCGCATCAGTGACCAGCTCGCAACTGGTACGACGATATATTTGACACCAAATAATAAATGTTCAAGAGAAGTTTCAAATTTTGACATAAGACCCGCAAATTTAGTGGGGGGAGGGGGATTTAGATGATTATATCAACCCTAGTGCTCGACTGGGTACTTATTTTATCGACCCCGAAAGGATGAAAGGCAATGTCGGCCACTGGTGGAATTATGAACTCAGAATGCTTCTACTGAAGAGTGAAGTAAAAGATAAAAAAATAAAATGAAAGCGCTTGCTCGCTGTTACTTTCCTTTGGTTTTTATCTTGGAGACAATTGCATTGTGTTGTGTGTTTTAGCACAACGTCATCCTTTATAAGCAGACAGTTTTGTCATAACATTTTCGGGCAATACTTATGATGGGGATTACATCAGTGTCACATGTAGATGTTTTATTTGCCCTGTTTCTTTTGTACATTGGATATTTCGTCGTTATTCCTTGTTCTTGGATTGCAAAAATGTATAACCTTCAAAGCGAGTAAATAAATCGGTTGTTGACCGGAGAAAAGCTGCTTCTGTTATCTATGTAAGTGTCACTTTGAAGTTTTCTGGTAATATGGCTGCGCATGAATTTCTGCTGATAAGCTGAAAGCCTTTCAGCTAATATCTTGTTTTAGTAGAACTTTGAAGCTTTTCTAAGTGGGTATCCCTGTCAGGGAAAAATTTCCGGGGACCTCCTTTCCAACTCTCATAACGTCAGTTACCTCATATTTGCAGACTTGATGTGAGGATGCACTTCGACACATAATGATTAATAGAAGTTGTCAAAGAGATGCAATACAAAATTCAAAGGCAGTTTGAAACGACATTATAACGTTATCACTTTGTATCGCTTTGGATAAAGATGGTTCATAATCGCTACTGATATCGAAAATACTGGTGCAGTCAATAGTTTTCAGGTTTTAATTTCAGTGACCTGGATAACATTTAGCGCCCAGTCATTTATTCTAAGTGTGGTTTCAGTATTATTACGACAGGCATATAGTAAGTTACTGAATTATTGTACACAGAGGGCCCTAGTGATTATGTTTTTATCAGGTTGTTATATTCACAGATGTGAAAGCGCATGGCTCAGTGGTTAGAGCGTCGGGCTCACAATCATGAGGTAGTGAGTTCGATTCCCAAACCGGGCTGTATGTTGTGTTCTTGAGCAAGACACTTTATTTCATGTTTCTCCAGTTCACTCAGTTGTAGAAATGAGTTGTGACACCACTGGTGGCCAAGCTATATCGGAACCTTTGTCTTTCCCTTGGATAACATCAGTGGCGTGGAGATGGCAAGCTGGTATGCATGGGAGACTGCTGGTCTTCCATAAACAATCTTTCCCGGACTTGTGCCTTGGAGGGGAACTTCCAAGGTGCAATCCCATGGTCACTCATGACCGAAGAGAGTCTTAACCCATTTTTTTATATTCATTGATAACGTGTTATCTGCTACATGGATATATTTTCGCCTTCTTATGATGGTATTAGATACCTGCTGCATTCTTCGGATATTGGCGAAATAGCCAAGCCACTGGGATATGATTTTACTGGCTACTGTTTTCTCTCGTTATACAATCGGGTAGGAACATTTATTCTAACCAATTCATCGGGAATGATATAACCAAGTCAAGGTTATGCTTCATATCATTCATATTTCTAGCATGTACTGTTAGTCGTCCGCTAAGAATCAGCTTTGTATCGGAGTAGTATTTGCCATCCTGTTAACTAACTTACGTATCCTTAGCGTTACAAGCATAAGCAATCACTTCCTTTATTTAAATTCAAAATAGTAGCCCAGCGCAAATCGAAATTACGTGTAGCTCTATTTGGGATATTTGAAACTTTAGAAAGTTGAATTAACATCCAGAAGTGAAGAATAGAATTGATTTCTTTGTTTTAATCCAGTCAAACATTGACCAAACTCCTACTATTCTGTGGCACTTTTGACATCACAATTTCGTTTATTATAAATTCCTCAGTACGAATCCAAACCCTTCTCTTTTCAGCATCTTCTTTGATTCTGATGGTATTGTTGATTCTGGAAAACTACGTTCAGACAATTCTTTCATTCTTTTATTCTTTTATTTGTTTCAGTCATTTTTTACTGCGGCCATGCTGGAGCACCGCCTTTCGTTTTCGCTTTCAGACATTGCATGTTGTTCTATTTCAAGCAAACAACCTCTTCTTAACATTCGTAACAGACGCATTCATTATCAAAGCTTTGTCATTGTTGTTTTCTCCTTACCACTTCAAAACAGCCAACTACTACAGCCGTTTGTATACTGACTGTACCGTTGAATTCACAGGAAACTGAAATCGGTAAGAAATAACCTTCATTTTTCTCTTGATTTTTATGGTGCATATTACACTGTCTCACGAAGATTAAATAATCTGCCAGTAACATATATATTTGTGCGCGCGCGCGTATGTGTGCGTGTGCGTGTGCGTGTGTATGTCATTATTCACTTTTATTTCAAGATTTCTTGCTAGTAGAGAACGAGCCAGTTTCTAACCTAGATCCAAGGCTCCTTCATTGGAATTTCAACAGCATCAACAGGATATTTTTGTACGTATATATATGTGTGTGCGTGTGTGTGTGTGTACAAATTTGGATGTTTTGTTTTATGTATTTATTCTTATGCATATATATAGTTGCATGTCTAGACATGCTCATACATGCTTAAATGATGAATTTCTGGAATGTTTTACAGATTTTTACAGTTCCAGTGATGGATTGGATCTGTAGTTTTCGAATCAGCTTTCTCCTTTCTGGTTTTGTGAAGCCTAATTTCTCCAGATTGCTATTTAAGCAATGTGCTACATATCCCAGGGCCCCAATGTATGTATGTATCTATCTATATATGTTATGCTGTTACGTTGTTATGTTGGTTCGCTGAAACAGCGTCGGACCATGAGAGTTCTCCAAGTGGAACTATTCTGAGCCAAACTGCATCCTTCTTCCCAGAAGACAACCATCTCAGTCAAGTCTTCCCGCACAGTCCTTTACTTGCCACGTCTTAATCAGTCTCCCACACTTTCTCCTTCCTCCTTCAACTGTCCACTCTCGACAGCTGTTCTTGCTCGCCGCTCCAACGGTAAGAACAAAATACGGTAAAGCAGCTTCCTTCGTCTAGCTGTGATGGTGTCTTGCAGTTTACTTGGGCCAGCTTTTTAAACTAATTTCATCGTTTTTGATGTAGTCGTGGCAGATGATCTCCAGGATATTTCTAAGACGCCGGTGATGGAAAAGCATTCACCAAATTGCCAACCTTGTCCGTCCGCCTCTGTGTTTCACTTGCACAGAATGTCGTGGGAAGGACAATTAATGTGTGCAGACAAAGTTTAATTCTTTGGTTAATGGAAAAGAATGGAAAACTGCCATCGCTTTGCCAAGTCCAGTTTTTACATCAATTTCTGCTTATATATATTATATATATTATTATCTGCTGAAAAGTTACAAAAGTGACTTGAGGGCTAGTTTCATTAGAGTCATGTTCGAAACACTCGTTCTTGACAGGCTATATAGGTCAGATTTGATGTCCGTAGTTAACGATACGAAAGAACCGCATGCGTCCTACGATTTAGAGGCATCATCCACAGCTCAGTGTTTTCACACGTCCGCTGAGAAAAGAATTTCCTCCTGAGAATTTTTTTTTTTTTTTTTTTTTTTGGCAGCAAAAGGTAAGGTCTTCCTGCGTCCGAATATATTCGAACGTGTGAAATATTTTACACGGATATATTTCGTTCAACGCTACTTCCTGCTACTGTATGTAAAGTCGCATGAAGCAATGTTGAATACATAATACATACATTATATATATATATATATATATATATGTGTGTGTGTGTGTGTGTGTGTGTGTGTGTGTGTGTGTGTGTGTGTGTGTGTGTGTGTGTGTGTGTGTGCATGTATGTATGTATGTATGTGTATGTATGTGTACATATATATACATATATATATATACACATATATATATATGAATATATATACATATATATACATATATATATACACACACACACACACACATACACACACACACACACACACACACATATATATATAGAGAGAGAGAGTGTGTGTATGCATGTTGTAATGACTGTAATTTCTTATAAGTGTTTTCAATCTTTGTGTAAAATATAAAGTCTCTCTTGAGATATTAATTGCCAGGAAGTGATCTCCATCTTCCACCAGTATTTAGATGAGATGCTGAGACAGATTATTATAAATTCTGACAGCTTTTATAATATTTTATCTCGCAATTTCAATCCTTCTAACTTTCTATAGATTTCTTATCAGTTTTGACATTACACTACTTAGTTATCTCCCTTTTGTTTGTCTAACGCATCGAAATAGATAGCCAGAGAAAAAAAAATTTTTTTTTTGAAGTTCTAATATGTGCGCTGGAACATTGTGTCGATGACAGAATATTAAAACAATCATACAGGATCTTTTTAACCGTTGTTATTCTGTTTATCGTACTTTTAAGTATAGCGTAGTATTTCTCAAAAATAACAGTTTATTGCTGTTAGAAGGGCTCCGGGAGGATATTTTCAGGGTGGAACAAGATATTGCTTGACTGTGTGGTAAGATCGAACCATCTCAAGTGTTACTGGCCGAAATGGTCCTGACTTCTGGAACTTGACTGAGGAAAGAAAGCCACGAATGACCCGTCTTTTTTTCTTTTTTTTTTGCCTGTCCTAATTGTTGTTTCTTTTGTCTGCCTTTGTATCGTCTACATGTCCGAACGTTTTAATGTCCTCTACTGCGTTTTTGTTCCATATATATATATATATATATAGCGACGTACGTACACCTTTGTGCTCACCTTATAGCAGGTATGCAGCCTAAAATTGAAATTGCCATCTGTATATCACACTTAATTCATATACACCATTCAATGTGTTAAAAACACACTATATATCGTAGCGAGGCGAACATCGTCGTTCTAGTAACTAACAAGAACAGACGAGCAGTTAAACCCTCCATGTCTATGGAGAGATTTTATCTCAGACAATTCGATAGCATTATGCTTTCTAACAAAGGGTATAGATTTTTTATGATACACAGAGGGCGATTTTAATTCAATGTTTTGTCGATTTCGTGTATTGAGTTTTTCTACCGCTCAGAAAGCTTCCGCGAACCAGTGTATGTTCTATTCATTGCTTCCTATATATCAAAGCACGATTTCGTTTTGGCAGGCGACAAACGCCATCAGCGACAAAATATGTCTGTTATTCTCGTGAGTCACAGCAGGAACGATATTCGTCTCTCTCTGATATAAATGCAAGGTGTTCGGGCGAAATTTATCGATTATTATATCTCTTTTTTTTTTACCGGAACTGCTTCATGTATTAGTGAACAGTCGACGGCGTTAGTGAGCATTAAAGTTGTGTTTAAGAAAAAGCTCAAATGGAGGATTGGAAGCCATCTGAATATTGAGAAAGAGTTACCGGTAGCATGATGATTCTTGCCGGATGTCAAAATGCCGTCGTCATGACTACTGCTGCTCAGTGTTCTGTGAACATTGTAAATGCTGTAAGACGGGACATGGACAACTGCAACAGAGATTACAAACACGTGGCCAGCAGAAAGGGACACAGTGAGCGTTCTGACAGCATCTGCACAGCAGAATTTATCCCCACAACTTTGAACATGGCCTTAGGCTGGCTCAATTCAGACAGCCATGTGAAGCTGCTGGAGACTGTAGTCACACCCTGGCTGGAGACGGTAGTCGATGGGATGCCATATGTGTGGCAGCAGGATTCGGCTCTTTGCTATACCCCCAGAAAGAACCAGAAGTGGTTACCGGAGAATTTCTATGACTTCATTAACCCCAGTTTTTTTTTCCTCCTAATCACCCCTATTGTAATCCAATGGATACTATGTGTAGAGCGCGGTTGAAAAAGACACCAGCCGAGTTGGTGGACAAGATGAAAGAGGGGTTCGATGATCTTCTCAGAGACACAGTACCAAGTTCTGGAACCGTTCTGAAACCGGGCTGGAAGCTGAGGGTAACTACTTTGAGCAAGCTGTTATCTCCAGCCATAATCTAGTTAATATTTTTTGATTTTTTAAAAATACTATTTTTCCAGAGGATATTGTTTTCTTTTCTTTTTATGCAAACTGTCAAATTTAACCCGAACACTATTTGTTGTTTAGTGTTTTTAACACAAGTCTATGAAGAGATTTTATCTCAGACAAGTATTATGCCTTCTAAAGGTGGTTATACGTTTTGTTTGATATATAAGTGGCGATTTTTTAATCATTCTGGCGTAGAGGGTAATCGGTGCTACTTCGTTTTTAGCACCTCTTCCTGCTTCTAAAGAAGAGGCCATATTAAATCACTAATAAATAACTGTTTTCTTTTTTTTTTTTTTGTTAAATGCAATAAATATCTGAAAGACAAAACGTTCTTCTCCCACCACCCCTGATAATGAAATAAAAATCCAAATTTTCAATGTCCTTTGTTTTCAAAATTAAAGAAAACCTATTTCCTTCATCTTATAAATTGTGATGTCATTTATTATTGATATTGTTGTTGATGTCGTTCATTCTGTTGTGGTTGTAGTTATTTTTGCGGTTTGTGTATGTGTGTGCGCGCGCGCGTATGTGTGTGTGAGTCTTTGTAGTCTTCGTTTAAAGGTGGTGGGG
>NC_068992.1:14364314-14365712 GCF_001194135.2 Octopus bimaculoides
TGTGTGTGTGTGTGTGTGTGTGTGTGTGTGTGTGTGTGTGTGTGTGTGTGTGTGTGTGTGTGTGTCGGTAGACTGGTGGAGAGGAAGGTTTGTAAGCACATCTAACAACTCAATAAAATCAATGCAGATATGGAGAGTGGAGACATATGTTTATCAATTTTAATGCCTGTATATTAACAGTCTGAAACCTAACAATTGATCTCTCTGATCGATCGAATTGAAAAAGTTTTCACATGGTTCCAGCTATAGATTATTTTATTGCTCAACTGTCTAACCGTTGTTTTACATCTAAGACACATCGGTTCCACCCAATCAATCAGCGAGTCGATGAGGTAGATCGAGGTTTCGTACTGCCTAAACACGGCTCGTGAGCTCACGGCTCGTGAGCTCACGGCTCTAAAGAACTTGTTTTAACACACGGTTCAAGATGCCTTTGCGAGGTTGCTCCGCTTGCTAGAAATATTAGCCAATATTCACTTGTAAATTTGTATATATCCTTTTATTTATTGTCCTTCAGAAATCTGTCATCTTGTCGGGGTAATAGGTTCTTAGTTTGTAATTTAGTTTTAGAATTTGTATGTGTTGGAATGGTATTTGTTGATGTGATGTAGACATTGTGTATATTATTTATGTATTGATGTAGATGCCGGGTTAATTCTTAGTTGTTTGTATCTGTGGCCGAGCAGTTTGTGATGTTCCTTTGCAGCTGTTCTCTTTGTTGTTGATTTGAGTATGGATTCGGTTGTGTTTGTGTTTCACGTGGTGTTTACAGTATTTTGTTGTCCGTGGTGGCGATGGTTGTGATTGTGTTGGTGGAGCTGCGGGTGCTGGTGAAGGAGGATGTTGGTGTTGTACTTACTTTTATTGTTCTATAAACAACAAATTTGTCCCTCGACCGCGCTGATTAGAGCTTCTGTATATTCTTTCAAAATACAAGAAATAAAAACCAATTTCCTTCGAACCATATCCTACAGTTTTAAAGTATGAGCGATACATTGATTAATGTAGTCCTAGACACTCCAAAATGAGAGGATGGTCATCTTGATCGTATATCCGTTTGGCCAGTATAGTTTCGATACTAAACAACAATAATAACGCCAGCACTAGAGTCATATATAACATTCATATAACACATTCTCTATTCAATCACACTTTTATTCATGCTCTTCTGTAAATAATACCAAAATCTTTCATAATAATTTACACTTTTTTTCCAGTCCTTGTCAAACTTGATGTAAATCATGTGCCAAATTGAGCATCGAAGAAATTCGTAGCAGTAAAAGACTCTACAGACTGCTTAGAGATAAAGTTCTTTATTGCTATCGACTGAAGCCATCTCTAGGTTGTGTTAAGATCCAATTGATCTAACAAAATAGTTTATTGTTTGTAGGCGAGGAA
>NC_068992.1:14365875-14377860 GCF_001194135.2 Octopus bimaculoides
AGATAAAAATCCTGTGAAGATTGTTTCATACTTCAATCGATCTAAAGATCAATCGATAAGTGTCAGACAGTTGATAAAAAGGTGAAGATAAAAGTGGATAAACTGATATCTTTACTCTATGGATCTTTTCTATATAAGTTGTTGGATGGATATATTTACAACATAGTGAAATATTAGAATTTAAATAAAATAATGGCCATCTATTTTGGTAGAAATCAATTCAATGAATGTTTACGAAATGGAACAGAATAAATTCGTTTGTCGTGAGAAGAGAATAATGACGTTTCGCAATGTGACTGTCTCTGACAAGAAAGCACTTCCAAACGTTTTTGCTTCCTTCAGTTCAATGCACATATACTCATTTTTTTTCTTTTCCCAAACTCCGTAAACAGTATATTTGTAAATGGGATTTTCTTGAATATATTTTTGGTGCATTTCCTTTTTTCCTTTTATTGTTTTGTTTTTTAATGATTTTTTTCTGACTTTAACATGGAATTGCAGATTAGTTGAGAATTAGTTCAACTGGTAAAATCGGTATGGCATCGCAATCAGTTTTTATTTTATTTTTTTTTGCAAAGTTTAAACAGTAAAATGAAAGGTAGCCTGACAAGATTAGAACTTACAGTATAAAAATATGAAACTCTAAGTCTGTTTTGTTTTGTCATTCTAGAGTTCAGTAAACAAGCCTGCCATTTGTTGACAAAAATCGCAAATAAAGACACTTAACGCACGCACACACACACACACACACATGTATGTATCTATGCTTGTATGAACTTGTATGTATGCATATTTAAATCAATGTTAGTTGAGTAGCTGTGTTTTATTCAAATTAGCAGAAATTAAACTGAAATGGTAGAACCGTAGCTTTGTAATGGTGCATTCTCCTGCAGATCTAGATGTCTCCGTTGTTATGTAGAGCCAAGATGGCGAATCAGATAATATATTACACTATCTCTTCATAGATCTTTCAAATATGATGCTGTTGTTTCTGGGCAAAACACGTCATATCTATAATTGTTTTAATTCATCAACCTGTTGGCACCAAGTAGAAAATTATGTAGGAAAATATCAATATCTATTGATACATAACTCTAATTACAAAGCTCAAGGTACTGACTCTCCTTATTTAAAATTCGTGCAAGAAACGAAAATAATTGTCCTTTTATACCTGTTAAAATATTGTATTGTTATACGATCAGTCTTTTGACACAGTTGATATATCTCATTTTTAAATGATTTTTTTTTTTATATTCTCGCCGAAAATTGAAAATAGGTTAACCTAGATGATTTACAACCGTTTAAATGGGAGCTTAACAGCGACTTAATGTATTTAGTGCCAAACGATTGACAAAAGTAAATGTACGTAACATTTTTCATTTCCAAAGAAGTTTTACAGAAAATATCAAATTCTGTCAAAGAATATAAGCAGGAATATAAGTATTTTTCAGTAGTATGAAACCATATCATCATATTCATCATCTTTATTATTCATGATTTGAAAATTACATTGCTTCTTTTCTTAAACAATAATTAGATACGTCCTTGGAGAACATGCATAGAAACATTTAAGGTCAACCACGATGTTCATGGTAAAAAAAAAAATGTTCCAGAGACAAAAGTATTCAAGTTTAACACGAATTTCAGATGAAAAACACGGACGAAGTATTCAGATGTTAACAATAAAGTTCAAGATTGACGAAAAGGTTTAAAGTTAAATATGTTTAAGGTAAAACAAATATGTTCGAGCTTAACAAATAATGGCTGAGGGAATGCCCCAAAAAGGTTGAAGATCCTGTAATGGCAATTTTCCGAGACGTGATTAAATTAGATTTATAAGGTTGTCAAAGTTTATCATATATCGCTCCAGATGTGCCAATAACAAATAGGCGAATAAGATGCATTCCTTATAATTTCCAATAATATTTCTACTTCAACAGCTAAGTTTGTATCGTTACTAAGATTCTAGATTCTCAGCTCGTTTCACTACATTCTAATCATTTAGTATTCCTAAATCTATCATTAATCCTCTACTGTCATTTTTGTCATGAGCAATGATATAAGGTTAACTATGTACCATCTGGTAGTTTAGCTACCATCTGGTAGCTAAACTGTCATATATTTCTATTGTCATTTTCTATGGCAAGTAGGTCGTAGGCATATTTTCTCAGAATTTCTCATACTTAAGACGTTAGTAAGTACTTCTAAATTCTTTGTTGTACAATGCTTGAGTTAGTTTATTGAACGTTGATAAAAGAGAGACATGTCAAAATGTTTAATCTCTTCGTTATAAATACTGGACCTAAGTTGAGAGGATTCAGTGCAAGAGAAATCTCTTATAATAAATTCAAAAAACAATGTCAATTTCCTGGCAGTATTCACGTGCTCTTTATCCACATCATTAACTACAAATTGTAGGACGAATTTAACAATTTACACGGCGTTGTTATATAGGAAAATATAAGCAGGAATGTTAGACATACGACCAAATTGCAGAAATAGATGGAAGCTATGTACGTGCTGTAATTTGTAAGAGCATAAACCGGGTATCCATAAACTAAAATTGGAATACAATTTCTGTTGAGTTCAGTATATGGTGTCAGACTCGAAAATAAACTAAAAGTAGAAAAAAGGGCAAGTTTAAAGAGTTAAATTACCCTACCCCGAGGTGTGTAGATTGTTAATGTTTCGTTCTGCGCCATTCGCTTGAAAGTGAGGATAATATGAAGTAATAGTCTCGTCGCTTCGTGGATTCTCTTATACCGTCACTCTCAGAAGAAGGGAATGTTATTTTCTACATTCCTCAAGGTAATCGAATCCATCGTAGTTTTCTATGAATTGTCCCATTGACTATTTGTTTACAAATTAGTGTCAATAAAAATGCAACTGAAACATTTATTTACCACAAACATATTTCCTCTGTATTATTCTCTGCCATAGAATTATGTTTGTACAAAATATTAAATATGGGTACTGATAATGTGTCAGGATTAAAGCTCGGTGGTAGAGAACTCTATTGCAAACCAAGATAATTCCGGTTCAATCTCGGGTGCCCTCTAATGCAGCAGCCTTGAGTAGTTTTATCCACTTCACTGTGTTTTTATGCCATTGTGGTTATGTAGGGTCAATAAGGTAGAATAGATAACATATTACAGTCTGTTTTCAATGGATCATCTTTCAAATCTGCTACTGTTGTCTCTTCGTTTCTGAACGAAACACGGTGATATATTTTAATTCATCAACTTGTCGGCACTAAGTTGCAAATTACATGGAGAAAAGAACAACAGAGGTAATCATTTATAGATGCATATATCTGATAGTAAACAAGCCGGATATTGGCTCTGTTTAATGCAACTTTGTGTGAGAACCAGAAATAATTATCCTTTTTTTTTATTTGTTATTGTGAAAATATTATGTTGCTATACAATTAACCTTTAGAAACAGTTGTCATCTCTAGTTTTTAAATGATTTCTTTATATCTCACTTAAAATTTTTTTTTTTTAATTGTGCAAGTCTAAGAAGAGTAACCGGTGTTAAAAGAAAGCTTATGACCACTTTGGCAGATTTTACGGCTAACAGGGTTACAGAAGCAAATACAAATGACCTTTTACTTTTCCAAAACATCTATGAAAACATTTATTAATAATCTTATGATAATATGACATTTTAATATATTTTTTATTACTTTGCTATTTCATATTACCATTTATATAATTAGATTTAGAACTGATAGTTTTCTCAACGGACTTCCGTAGTAAAATTTTAGTAAACGTTTTATATTTCTTGTTCTGAAATGTATGGATTAGTTTAATCAAAAGAAATTAAATAATGAATTATTAAATCGTTTAACCCCTTCGTTATAATCTGTTGAGGCTATATTGAAACAACTTCATTGTCATTGAACTCTGACACAACAGATCAATAATCTAAAACCACTTCTTTAGGACAACAGTATTGTCTTTCTCCACAAAATTGACTGAAAATGGTATTAGGAATCTGATATGATGTAATCTGGTGTTGTTAGATGGAAATAGAAACGAAGATTATATAGACCTACAATACTCCTAAAGATAAACATCCACCTTGCTATTCCTTGTGATTTGTAAGATTAGATTTTGGAGTCTATTAAATGAAATCACACCTGAATTTCTGAAGTGTTTGATACGTAGACTTTAGAAGACATAGGAGAGTTCAATTAGTTAAACTGTCTTGAGCGGTGTAGATTTTTAACGTTTTAGTCCCCATCTTTAGTTTTGAAATAGGAAAGGTTGTTTTGTCGCTTGAGCTTTTCACCTCAATATTCACTCTCAAACAAGTTTAAAAGTGCTCATTGTGAGATTGTAGCTCCCACACAGTAAACGAACTCGCTAGTTTCCTTTAAACTGTCCACTGACTATTTGTTGACGACACAGTAATTAGCAGTTACTTTGTAGATCAGATGCAACCATGATTAAATTATTAAAAATGAGCGTCGTTCATATGTAGAGATATATCTTAGTGGTAGAGCATTTGATATCCAACAAGAGGTTTCCTGTTTCAGCACTAGTATCCCTTAATGCAACAGTATTTAAATTTTCTGTCGCCTTTTCTGTGTCTTTTATATCGTAATTGTTATGTAGAGTCAATATGGTGACGACACATAATGTGTTACTCTCCCGTTTCAAGGGATCTTCCTTTGTGTTCGTTTCTGTTGTTTCATTGTTTCTGATAAAAAAAAAATCCATTAATGCTATGATTTTATAATTTATCTATCTATCGGCACTAAGAAGCAGATCACATGGATAAAAGGACAATAGACCTAATTATGTATTGATACAAAGCTCTGATCACAAAACAGTCGAGGTATTGATTCAATTGTATAATTGTCCTTTTCATGGTTGTTAGAATAATATTTTGTTATATAACTGATATTTAAAAAGAGATGACATCCTTTACTATTAAATGATTCCTCGCCTAAAATTAGAAATAAATTACACTGGAATAAATATCTAACATTTAAAGAAAAGTTATGAAAGATTTCACAGATTTTATTGCTAAAAGTGTGCCAAAACCAAATAGAAATGACCTTTAGCATTTCCAAAACATTCGTGAAAATATATATTCAGAAAAATAAAACAAGTATTTTACAATAGTATGAAAGTGTAATAATTTTATTTATGTTATTACAGTTTCTATAAATACTATTAAAGTTTATATTTCTCTCAATACATTGCCGTGGTAAAAGTTTAGTAAAATGTATTATATATTCTTTGATCAAGTTATTCAAAATGGATGGAATCATGAATTGTTAAAGCTTTCAATCCCTTCGCTGTAACCTACTGTTTCTAAGCTGAGAGACCTTAGTCAAAGAGAACTTTCACTCAACAAAATGAAAAATGAAGATCACTTTTCTAGGAATATTTTCCTGATATTTATTCATTGAAATAACAAAACAAATTTTGCACAAACTATTATTCGGTGATAAATTAAAAGGTGGGCTATTAGGCCTATGACTAAACCACAGAGAAATGTAGTAGCCCAGTAGTTCCAAGTCATTTGTTACACCCTTTCGCTCTTCTTCCGACAGGACTGTTTAATTTTGAACACATGAAGATACCGTTATTTATATATATATATATATATATATATATATATATCGTTGCTATTATGTTAAACTATCGTATGTCCAAATTTTTCTTGCGATACCGGTTCTTTTGCTCAAGCTATCGTATCTCCAGCTGCTTCAGATCCCACGATATCAAAAATTGTCAAACGCAACTGTCATCACGTTCTGAGTTCAAATTCCGCCTAGGTCAACTTTGCCTTTCATCCTTTCGGGGTCGATGTAATTGACTATCCCCTCCTCCAAATTTCAAATCTTGTGCCTATAGCAGAAAGCTCGAGTTATTGAAACAAAAGCTCGAGTTATTGTCTACTTCACCATATTGAATCTACAGACCAAGTTGAAAAGTATCTTCCTAATGTAAGCGTCACTCAGTTGATTTATTTAACCGTATAGTAAGAAAAGAGAACCAATAAGTAATCTAGAAATCATACAAAGACTACATTAAGCCTGAATCCCTGTACGTTTCAGCAAAGAAATCTCTCATTTCCATAAACTAATAAGCAACTACGAGCGATCAAATAACAGTTCTATAAGGCAAGTTATCTTGAAGTGTGTGCATTTCTAAAGTTACAGTCTTTGGCTTTCATTAAAGAATTGTGGTATTAAACAATAAACTCGTATAGTAATAAATGATGTTATATTAGTTCAGTGATAGAAAATACGATTGTAGATCAAGGTTTCCTCGGTTCAAACCCAGCTGTTTCCAAATGCCAAAAAACTGAATACTTTCGTTTCTTTTAATGTGGTGCTAATTTAGATTAGTTGATATGTAGATACAACATGGCGTTGTCGATCATATATTACTCCATCTTTTCATTGCTAGCAGATGGGACATACTTCATTGATTTTAAATCCATAATACAACAGCGTTGAAATACGTTTATCTCATTTATTGTATCGTCTGCTATTGTTCCTGTGTAGATTCAATATGGTGAAGTAGACAATAACTCGAGCTTTTGTTTCATGTTTCTGGACAAAATATATTAAATCTATAGTTGTTATAATTCACCTCCTTCTTGGCATCAAGCATTATATATGAAGAAAAGATAATATAAAGAAGGGATAATACAACTGATCATCTATTGAAATATACGCCTGATCACTAATGCTTAAGACACTGAAGCTGCTAACTCTAATTATGACACTATTGTGTGAGAAACACAAATAATAATCCGTTTTATTGTTGTTTAAACAATATATTACTATACAGTTTACTGTTTAGAGACTGCTGCCTACTCTATCTTTTAAACACTTTCTTCATATTCTCGCCGAAACTAAAAGCAAATTATGCTATGGGGGCTAACTAGCGTTGAAAGAAAAATTATGGCTGATTTGACAGATTTTATTGCTAAAAGGGTAATACAAGAAAATCCCTCAGTCTTTTTATGTCAATATTGGCACCTTCCATCAGTGTAACATTTGTTGTACAATTATTATTATTATTATTATTATTATTATTATTATTATTATTATTATTATTATTATTATTATTATAATTATTATTATTACTATTAAGGCGGCGATCCGGCAGAATGTTTATCACGCTGGACGAAATGTTCAAATTCCGCCGAGGTCAACTTTGCCTTTCGTCCTTTCGGGGTCGATAAATTGAGTACCACTGAAACACTGGGGTCGATATAATCGACTGACCCCTTCCCCCACAAATCTCAGGCCTTGTGCCTATAATAGAAATTATTATTATTATTACTATTATTATTATTGGTTTGTTTACACGTGTCTGGGTCGGTTCTCACTGGTTTGTTGAATTTTATTGGAAACAATTTTTGCTTACACATTTTTATCGTTTACTAGCTTCAGTCATTAGACTAAGGCCGTGCTGGAGCAATGCCTTGAAGAATTTTTAATCGAACGAATCGAACCCAGTAGTTATTAAATTTTTAAGCCTGGTACATATTCTATTAGTCACTTTTGCCGAACCACTATGTTACGAGAGCGTAAACACACCAACATCGGTTGTCAAGCGATGATGGGAGACAAACACAAACACGCACGCAGATCTTGGCAACAACTGCCAGAAAACTCTTGTCGCTGTGTGTCGGCTAAAATCCGACGCTAAATCGACAACACAAGCCCGGGTGGAAAGAAGTGTGGGTATGCATAGATCATGTGTCGAGGGTGAGACGGTTTGAAAGCGAAGAGGTTCTCTTGAAAAGCGAAATACTAGCGCTGAAGTATTACATAGCTACCATTCGTGACAATGACTTCTCCATCTCTCCAACCCATTTCGGGAGGAGGACCCATCACGTTAAGATAAAAAGAGTTCCACCTAGGTTGGGCATCTAGTGGCTACTCACGTGTGTCGTTCAGGAGGGCAACGGAGTTGTACTCGAAGTTAAATGAGCAGAGAGGGAGTTTTGGCCTGGAGCCGATATAATCAATTAGCTCCTCGCCCAATATTTCAGAGCTTGTGCCGGAAAATTATATTCATGTATTAAAGTAGATAATATATCGTACGCTTTTTCAAAAGGCATTTCTTATAAGCTTGTCGGTTTTCCTTTAACTGTTTTTAAACAAAACATTAAATTTTTTTAATTCACCACTCCAAGTAACAACAAGAAACAGTTTATATTGAGAAAGAAAAATAAGCTGATATCGCTGATATGTACACCTGATCACAAACGCTAAAGATAGTGAATCTAATTTTTACACCTTTGCGTGAGAAACAAAGATAACAATCTGTTTTAATTTTTCGTCAAAATATTTTGATGTTGCACAATCGATGCACAGAAACGGTTTTCTCTTCTATCTCTTCGGCAATTTCTTCATATTCTTGTTAAAACTAAAGGTAAATTCTCTATGAAAACTTACATGTTGCCGATTTAGCAGATTTCGTTCCTAAGAGGGTCATACAAGCAAATCATAATGTTTTTTTTTTCCTTTATACTTTTCCAAGGAGTGACTGTGATAGGCGCAGGAGTGGCTGTGTGGTAAGTAGCTTGCTTACCAACCACATGGTTCCGGGTTCAGTCCCACTGCGTGGCACCTTGGGCAAGTGTCTTCTATTATAGCCTCAGGCCGACCAAAGCCTTGTGAGTGGATTTGGTAGATGGAAACTGAAAGAAGCCCGTCGTATATATATATATATATATATATATATATATGTGTGTGTGTGTGTGTGTGTGTGTATGTGTGTGTTTGTGTGTCTGTGTTTGTTCCCCCACCATCACTTGACAACCGATGCTAGCGTGTTTACGTCCCCGTAATTTAGCGGTTAGGCAAAAAGAGACCGATAAAATAGGTACTAGGCTTACAAAAAATAAGTCCTGAGGTCGATTTTCTCGACTAAAGGCGGTGCTCCAGCATGGCCGCAGTCAAATGACTGAAACAAGTAAAAAAAAAGGATAAAATAATTTAAGAAAAACTCTCTATTCAGTCTCGAGCACAGCTGAGTGATTAGGAAGTGCGTTTTGCAACTATACGGTTTTAGGTTCATTCCTACTACTTCTTGTGCCTAAATTATGAAGACTTATTCAGGACGTTGGATTGGCAGAGTTGTTAGAACGACGGCGAATATTCTTTTAAGCATTCATTTATGCTTTGGGTTCAAATCCACAACTTCGGTTTTTGTCCTTGTGGGGTTGACAAAATAAAGATCAATGAAGTACTAAGATTGATGCAATCAACTAACTTCTTTCCTCTAAAATTCTGACCTCGTGCCTAAATCATGAATAATTATTATTCTTAACGCTGTTACTCTGTGTATAAATATTTCCTCCAAAAGATCTCCATTGAATAGCTTTAATAAATAGTTTATATTCTTCGCTTCAGAAACTTTAGATCAGTTTATTCAAAATGAGTGAGAAAGAAAACAGACAAAATGTTCAATATTTGCTAAGTCTAAGTTTAGAAACTTAATCCAAGAGAACTCTTACATAATAGATTAAAAACGGAGGTTATTTCTCTGCGAAAATTCACAGACACACTTCATGGCAATTCAAATTATCGAACTTGCTTAAGACCTCTCATAATGAGTTGTTAGTTTCTGCTTTTATTAACATTGAGACACATAATTATTGAACTCTACATAAATTCAAGGCCGTTGTAGTTTTATGATTTTCATCTTACAAATACACAGAAGTAATCGTTTCAGCTAACGGTGGCGCGCAAGGTTGCTCCTGTCTCAAGATTTCGTCGTAGGTTAAGCACTCTTCTATTTTTTCTGTTGAATGACGCCATGTTTAGTACAATTAAATTAATTGTCTCATTTGTGGTTAATACCGTGTTTAAAGGATATGTGAATGTTCATTGCGAATTGATCGAAATCTTTCGATTTGTTGCGTATTTGAGATTTCTTCGCCTAAGTTGCTTTTGGAAAAAGTTAGTGGGATGTGACAAAGAGTTTGAACGATGTAACAATTCACAATTTCATCCATCTTAAATAAACTCGTTCAAACATCTTAAAATAAAGAGCATAAAATATTTACTTAAGTTTTCATCGGAAATCGTTGGAGAATATCAGTTTTAATAGTAACAATATAACAGAAAATAATAAAACTCCAACTTTTGTAAGTTGTTAATTTTCTTTGACAAAATAGTTTGTGGGGGAGGGGGATTTTTTTTTTTCTGAGGTGTTTTGGAAAAGTAAAAAGCAGTTGGATTTGATTCTGTCAAATCTTTAGCCATAAATACCTCCAAATCGCCTACAAGCTTTCTTGCAACGGTAGCTAGTACTCCGAGCTTGATTAATTCATATTTTAGGCGAGGAAATAAAAATAACATCAACAGCATAGGAGAGTAATTCTGCCTAAAGACCAACATAATATTTTGATAGCAACAAAAAGGAAAATTATTTCTGTTTCTCACATAAAGTTGCAATAATCTGCTACTTGGCATCGACAGATCGATGAATTAAACAACCCTATATTTAATGAGTTTTCTTCAGAAACAACAGTATTGTATTTGATGGTGATTTCCCCATCTAAAAGACAATGTGATATAATATCTACTTCGCCATTTAAACCCCACATAGCAACAATGATAAAACACCACAGAGAATATAAAAGCATTCCTCAGTCGTTCGAGAGGTTTTCCTTTCTAACTCTGACGTCCCTTTGATGCAAGAGCGTCGAATTATCTCAGCTACGTTGTTGTTTGTAATATAGGTCATCAGGACAAAACACATTATACTTTATATGTCATGATAGCGAAATCTATCATACCTTCCTTTTATCTTCTTTTATTTCGGTCATTGGGTTGTTTAATACACCGATCTGTCCATACCAAATATCAGATTATTGCAACTTTGTACAGGGACACCACCTTGAGGGATTTAGTCTAACAAATCGATCCCATGACTTTTTTGAAAGCCTGGTACTTATTCAAACGGGTTTTTTTTTTTGGCGAATTGCTAAGTCATGGGGGCGTAAACAAACCAACACCTGTTGTCATGTGGTTGTGGGGTGGGACAAATACAAACACGCACACAGATATATATATATGTATATATATTCAACGGGCTTCTTTCAGTTTCCATCTACCAAATCCACTCACAAGGCTTTCGTAGACCCAGGGGCTATAACAGAAAACATTTGTCCCAAGGTGCCACACGGTGAAACTGAACCCAAAGCCACATTGTTGAGAGGGAATAAACGTTTCTTACCGCACTCATTTTCAAATATGAACATGTTCTATCGTTAATTTTAAACACAATACGTTAAATAAACGATTGTTTAAATTCACCTACTTATCGCTAGCAAGTCGCAGAATATATAGAGTAGCACGTATTGATGCATAACTCTAGTCAAAGCGAAACAATCTGCTGTCTCTTAATTATTGAGGTTTTCTGTGTGAAACAAATGTTTCACTCATTTTATTGTTTCACCATTTTATTGTTTCACCATTTTATTGTTTCGGCATTACAGTGTTACACATTTCGAATTTAAAGACAGCTGACACCTTTTACGTGCTAAGATTTCTTCATATTCTTCACTAAAAATGAAATGAATTATCAGAGGGTGTCTAACTAAAGATAAAAAGAAGTTTGTGATTGATTTACAAGATCTTATTGCGAGCAAAGCGACACAAGCAAATCTAAATTGCATTTTACTTTTACAAAATATTGGAGAAATATTTCGAATATTTCTCCAATATTTTGTAAAAACATCTTAGACTTATATAATAGATACAAAGACGGATGCATAGGTAGATACATACATAGGTTGATATAGTTATATCATTTAATTTATGTATGTGTGTGTATATGTCGATGCACCGTAGTACACTGGTGGTGCTCCAGCATGGCCACAGCCTTAAGGCTGAAACATGTAAAAGAATAAAGGTACATGTGTGTGTGTGTGTGTGTGTGTGTGTATGTATATATAGTGTATGTATATGTATATGTATATATATATATATATATA
>NC_068992.1:14378615-14380696 GCF_001194135.2 Octopus bimaculoides
TATATATATATATATATATATATATAGTATATATAGTATATATAGTATATATAGTATATATATATATATATAGATTTGTGTGTATGTACGTATGTATGTATGCATGCATGCATATTTGTATCTATCCTTCGGTGCCTTCTGTAAAAGTGCTTCTCAGTATGGCGGTGCCACAAATGTTTTCTTTAACCCGGAAACTGGAATCGTGTTTATGTGAAATGTTCTTCTATAAATGAAGTCTTCTTTAGTTCAAATTAGGAACGATTAATGAGAATAACTTGTAGAGAAAATAGCTCAATGATAAAGCATTCGATTTTTCTTTTGCCGCAACACTGGTTGTCCTCTGATTCAACAATATTTAATACATTTTTCATCTTCATCGTACTTTTATCATCATCGTTGTGTAGAGTCAATATGGCTGAGTAGATAATATATTATTCTATCAATTCCCGGGTCGCTCCATCAAATATGATGTTGTTGTATGACGTCTCGTTGTTTCTAGACAAATCACATTAAGTCTAATATTTTTTTTAATTCACCAACGTGGCGGCAACAAGTAGCAGATTATATAAGAAAAGGTGAATGCAGCTAATCATCTATTGATACATATTTCTGATCACAAAAGATCAAGCTATTGACTCTTATGCGCACCTTTGAGGGAGAAAAAGTAAAATGTATTTATCCTTTTATTTTTTTATTGTGCAATGATATCATGTTGTTATACAAGTGGTCTTTTAAAACAGTTGATATATTATATTTGTAAAATGTATAGTCGAGTCTAAAATATAAATAAATTACCTTAGGATGTCTAACTACCGTTAAAAGAAAGTTTGCTGGTGAATTATTACATGCTATTGACAAAGGAATGAAGCAAAACGATGTATGTATGTATGTATGTATGTATGTATTTATGTATGTATTTATGTATGTATGTATTTATGTATGTATGTATGTATGTACGTATGTACGTATGTATGTACATAGATCAGAAGTGGGTCCCTCGATTCGCTAGTACCCTGGGTAACTTTTCCTGTGTGCTCATACCTTAAGACGATATTTGTGTCCCCAGGAAAACCTGATCTCTCTGGAGCCCGGCAAAATGGTAATACAAGTGTAGAGTTTTTGAGCAAGTGCCCCAGTATTTAGGCTCTATCAATCTCTTCGTACCAACCACCAGCTGATAGGAGAGACCTCCGCGGGACTTCAAGCCTTATGCGGTGGAAAAAATTAATACATACTCACACATGTGCACATATATATATACATACGTACACACACACACACATATACTCACATACATACATACATACATACATACATACATACATACATACACGAATGCATGCTTGCTTGCATGTATACATACATATATATATACGTACGTACGTACATACATACATACATACATACATACATACATACATACATACATATATTCATACATATATACATACGTTATGATTATGCACAGTTTCCATCTACTAATTTCACTCACAAAGCATTGATCTGCTTGCGCTTATAGTAGAAAATACTTTCCCAAAGTACATCACGGTAGGATCGAATCTCAAACTCTTGGTTTTGCAAAGCAGGCTTCTTACACACACAGCCATGCCTGCGCTTAAACATATATCACTTCGGCAATACTATGAAAGTGATCTCCACGGCATTATCTTAGTGAAATTAACGCGCTCTATAACAGAATTGGTAGAACGCTAGACTAAATAAATACTTTGCTATCCTTAGTTACGTCCCTTTGTATTCTGCGTTCGAATAAAATAATATAATATAACTACTATATATTAAGTACTGTGGAGGTGCAAAGGCCCAGTGGTTAGGGCAGCGGAATCGCGGTCATAGGATCGCTGTTTCGATTCCAAGACCGAGCGTTGTGAGTGTTTATTGAGCGAAAACACCTAAAAGCTCCACGAGGCTCCGGCAGGGGATGGTGGCGAACCCTGCTGTACTCTTCCACCACAACTTTCTCTCACTCTTACTTCCTGTTTCTGTTGTGCCTGTAATTCAAAGGGTCAGCCTTGTCTCACTGTGTCACGCTGAATATCCCCGAGAACTACATTAAGGGTACA
>NC_068992.1:14380924-14382670 GCF_001194135.2 Octopus bimaculoides
TTCCTTACTTTCATTTGGAAGCTTGAAAAGATAGATTAATTTTATCAATTAACTATTTATTGCTTCCCATTCATTTCCAAATGTTTCCTCATTAATTTAGCATTACTTATATATTTATTTATCTATGATAAATCAATTCACACACACGTACGCGCGCGCGCGCACAAATACATACAGGCGCGCACACACACACACACACACACACACATACACACACATCTATACATACACATATACATATATATATATAAACACAGACACATATAATACACACGTATGTACAGATATATGTATATACACACACACATATATATATGTATATATATTTATATATATACATCTCTATAGTACACATCTCTATAGTACTTGCTCTGAGATTTAAAACACATCTATATAGTTTTATGTGTGTGTGTGTGTGTGTGTGTGTGTGTGTGTCTGTGTGTGAATGTGAGTGTGTGTGTGTGCATGTTTGTATGTAAGTGTGTGTGTGTGTGTGTGTGTGTGTGTGTGTGTGTGTGTGTGTGTGTGTGTGTGTGTGTGTGTGTGTGTGTGTGTGTGTGTGTGTGTGAGGGTGGGGTTGTCAGATAAATTCGTTCGTTTCTTTCCAACGTTATTTGAATTAGCACGAAAAATATTGTTATTGCAGTTTTGAGTTCTTTGTATTGCCTTGATTTTTTTTTTTGTTTTGTGTATTTTTTTGTTTGTTTATTCTTTTTTTTTTATAGATCTGTTCGTCCTCTACAACTTTTGTTTGTCATTTTTTTATCTATGAATACATTTTTACCTCCTTCAGACATATAATGATGGAAGGCCAAGTAGAAAAGTGAAAACAAAAGAGCATTTACGATACCTGTTTCTCCTCGCTTTCAGTTAAGTTTCCAAAGCTGCCAAAGAGTTCGAAACAATACAAGTTGAATTCTTTAGGCCAAAATAAGTCGACTTATACACCAAGATGACTTTGGAGGCCCAAACATTCCATATGAACTGTAGCAGATTTCGGAAAGATAGTGACCACGTTTGAATATTTACACATGCTTAAAGAATATACTATGTTGACTTCCCGAAAATACGATGTTGACGTAACTTAAACAAAACACAAGCGTGTGACCTTCATAGATTTAAACAATAGTCAACATTTGTTTGCAATGAATTTCTTGTTTGTGTCTCTCTCAAGAAATTTGGCGTCTGATTAATTGAAATTATTTCATAGAATTACAAGTTTATTCAGTATTTAGTTTAGTCTCTTTATAATGTAAGTTCTAATCTTATCTGGTTGTCTTTTTTTTTTCTTAACTTTAAACTTCGCAAAATCGAGAAAATCGTGTCGCTTTAACCAATTACACAAAACTCTAACACTACATTGATGAGAAAAGAGATCCTTTTTAAAAAAAAATAGAAAACATACCAAAATACACTCAGGAAACCCATCTACGGATAAAATGTATATTTTCACAAATATAATGAGTCTATGTGCATTGAACTGAAGGAAGCAAAAACGTTTGGAAGTGCTTTCTTGTCAGAGACAGTCACATTGCGAAACGTCATTATTCTCTTCTCACGACAAACGAATTTATTCTGTTCCATTTCGTAAACATTCATTGAATTGATTTCTACCAAAATAGATGGCCATTATTTTATTTAAATTCTAATATTTCACCGTGTTGTAAATATATCCATCCAACAACTTATATAGAAAAGATCCATAGAGTAAAGATATCAGTTTATCCACTTTTATCTTCACCTTTT
>NC_068992.1:14382702-14386364 GCF_001194135.2 Octopus bimaculoides
CTCAGCAATCTGTCCGGTGTTTTACTGCTGGGTTTTCCTCGCCTACAAACAATAAACTATTTTGTTAGATCAATTGGATCTTAACACAACCTAGAGATGGCTTCAGTCGATAGCAATAAAGAACTTTATCTCTAAGCAGTCCGTAGAGTCTTTTACTGCTACGAATTCCTTCGATGCTCAATTTGGCACATGATTTACATCAAGTTTGACAAGGACTGGAAAAAAAGTGTAAACTATTATGAAAGATTTTGGTATTATTTACAGAAGAGCATGAATAAAAGTGTGATTGAATAGAGAATGTGTTATATGAATGTTATATATGATTCTAGTGCTGACGTTATTATTGTTGTTTAGTATCGAAACTATACTGGCCAAAAGGTGTGTGATAAAATATTCCATACTGATATTTTAGAATATCTTTTAGATTTTACTTGTTTCAGTCATTAGAGTGCGGCCAGGCTGGAGCACCGCCTTCAAGAATTTTAGTCGAATAAATTGACCCCAGTATTTAGTTTTTTTTTTAAACCTTGGTGCTTATTTTATCGGTCTCTTTTGCCCAACCGCTACGCTATTGTGACGTAAACACCAGCACCGGTTGTCAAGTGGTGGTGGTGGTGGTGGACACGTACACACACACACACACGTGTGTGTGTGTGTGTGTGCGTTTGTGTAAATATACATACACATAAACAACGGGCTTCTGTTAGTTTCCGTCTGCCAAATCCACTCACAAGGCCTTAATCTGCCCGAGGCTTCTTATGAAAAACAGGGCCGATTTGAGGGCTTCTGACCCTGAAGAACTGAAGAAAATAAAAAGACAGATAAAAAGCTGTTGTGAAGAACAACAGAGGAAGCAACAATAGCAACAGACTCCTAACCCTATGGCTTGCACTATTTCAAACAGATGGCAAAATAGAAAACAGACAAATGGATATTGCTGCTAAGGAAACGGACAACACGTGCGACTTCTGGTATGTCGGTAATGGAGGCACACGATTGGCTAAAATTTCAAATTTTAAAGCTTTGTAACTATTTTTATAAATTTCTGTCAAAAATGAATGTGATTTTCGTCATTATCAGGTTTAAACTACATCAATGTAGAAAATATGAATGAAATCAGGCAGTACGAACGAAACTTCAAAGATCCAAATGTTCCGGTGAGTAAATAGATAAATTTATTGGCAAAGACTCAAACCGAAAACAAAGTCGTAATAAAGTGGACTCTCAGGATTGATCCGAAGATCCCGAGATTTGTAGTGAGATAATTCCTATGCATTCCCTTGCACCTACTCGCTTTTAGACTCTGAAACGAAATACATTCTCAAATATCTCGATTCTTGTTGCAACAAGACCTAAGTTTTAAAACTCTTCTCTCTCTCTCTCTCTATATATATATATATATATATACATATATACATATATACATATATATATATATATATATATATATATATATATATATATATATATATATATATATATTTGTTTCACTGGGAGAACGAAATGGGAAACTTTGGACAAATAAAAGCATAAAATTACTTTACTACAGACACGACAACTGGGATTGAAATCAAATCATCGGAACGAAACAAGGGAAACTGTTGGTGGACAATGGTAGGTGAGGTTGGTTTGTGCTTTCAGAAATTAGAGATAAATAAACTGGAAGAAACGTACAGCAGGTATTGGAACCGATACGCGTTGATTAATAGTCAAATGATTTTCTATTGAGTTGTGTTTGTTCTTCCTTTGTGGTAATGACGTTGGAGATTTGCCGTCTTCACCATAGAATAAACACGACACTAAAATAAGACAGAACAAATCTGATTTCCTTCATTTTTTTTTTTTTTATATATATATTATTACTTTGATTTTTGTTGTTGATATTGATGTTGTTTTGGGATAACTTTCTGAAATAGAAATTTAGTGACAACTATGTTTGATACAGTGGTATGGGAGTTACTATAAATTATTAACGAGCATATAAGAGCTACAAAAAAGTGTCTCGATTGGCTATATTAACGATACAGAAAAATCGCTTAGAATATTTTTCAAAGAATATTTTACTAATTAAAAGATTTCTTTAATTAATAATAACGGTTTCAACTTTTGGTACAAGGCCGGCAAATCTTAGGGGAGGGTATAAGTTAAGTCGATTACATCGACACCCTTCCACCCCAGTGTTCCATTTGTACTTATTTTATTGGCCCTGAAAGAATGAATGGCAAAGTCGACCTCGGTGGAATTTGAACTCAAGACGTAATGCCAGAAGAAATGCTTCGCAGCATTTCTAACTATTCTGCCAACTCGCAGCCTCTCTTTATTTTGTTTTACTTGTTTCAGTTATTTGACTGCGGCCATGCTGGAACACCGCCTTTAGTCAAACAAATCAACCCCAGGACTTATTCTTTGTAAGCCTCGTACTTATTATATTGGTCTTTTTTGCCGAATCGCCAAACCCTGGAGGTACGTCTCCCAAGGTACACGGCTAGAAGCACCACCTCGTCTGTCTTCAGCAGTGTGGCCGAGTACAGTCTGGCAGTTATTATCTCCTTAAACGGCACCTCCACCGTTCCATATTTTCGTCCTCTGGCAAGGTATGATATCTCCTGCCAGACTGATCTCAGTGCCTTTTCCACCTGTGCCTCCGACACCACTTCTATTTTCCTTGTTGCTGTAGCGTAGGTTCTTTAAACAATCGTCCTTTCTTCCTTGTACTTTAATACTTTTGAGGGGAACATCTTCACATCGTTTCCCTCCCTTTCAAGCATTCCCTTGAACTCGCTCAACTCTTCCAGATTCACTTCTTCAGTTTTTTCTCCAGCCACCACTGCATAATTCCTCTTCTCCATCTCTTTGTTTATCTTGTTTAAATATTCAACTAATTCCTCCTCAGACGAGGACTGGAAAAAAGGATTCTGGGGAAGAATACTTTAGCTTCTCCCAACTTCTCGCTCGACGCCCATCCATTACACAAGAGGAAAAACGTCGCACAGCCAAAAAAACACGTCGATCTCACACAAATCCAACAAAACAAATGAATTACGGCAAACCGGAAGCAAGCAAATTACCACACAGCCACTCAATAACAACGATTTTTAAAAATTACTTATTTATAAGCATGCGAACAAACTAAATTAGCTGAGTTGCTAGAGCATCGGACAAAATACCTAGCGGTATTTATTCTTACTTCTTACGTTCTGAGTTCAAACTCGACTTTCGTGCTGCCGAGTTCGAAAATTAAAGTACAATTGGAGGTCGATGAGTTGGCGGAATCGTTCGTGTCAGATGATACGCCTTGTAGTGCCGGTCCTACGTTCAATTCTCACCTCTCACCACAACCTACATATGTAGCGGACTTAATTCGTCACCCCACCCGTTTTAGCACGACCGACTTGCATCTTGGGTACCTTTGGTGGAGTTCAGTCTGCTGCAAGCATTTTTCCCTTTTCTGCCAGAAATCTCGGAAACCCTTTAAAAGACCCTGGCCACTGCCCTTCACACATGACTAAAAAAAATTTTAATTATATAATAGCAGCGAATTTCCACGAAACTCTCGGCTTTTGAGTCACTCTGTAACTAAAAATTAATAATACAGGGTGTTCAAAAAGTTTCTCTGCAGTGATTTTTTTTTATCCTGCGCATGTGCAACTTGGCTATCACTG
>NC_068992.1:14387346-14388067 GCF_001194135.2 Octopus bimaculoides
CTTAACGATTTCATAAGAGGTAAACGACATCATTTTTCTCTATTTTAGTCGTATTACAAAAAAGAAAAAAAGAAGAAAGAAAAAGTGAAAACGTTATTGAATATTTTTCAAGCAATACTTTACTAATCAAACATAACAATTTATATTTGAAGTAAATGAAAGCTATTTAATGGCAAACCAAACAGAAACCACTAGAAAGAAAGAAAGAAAGAAAGAAAGAAAGAAAGAAAGAAAGAAAGAAAGAAAGAAAAGGAAGGAAGGAATGTTGTAAAAGGAATGAGGTGGACATCTCTCCTGTTGGATTTGAGTCGGCTTATCGTGGTTTATTGTAAGACTAGCAGTATAACCCGGCGCTGCTCGGGATTAAGCTACGATTATTAAATGATTAAGTCCTTTATTTCAAACCAAAATAAGTAACATCGACATCAGATTTGAGCGAAATCCGTTGAAATTGGTTTGGCTGAAAATGGTTTGCTGGCAATTTGATTGGGAAATCCCATAAGGAATCAGTTTATTGGTTATTTTCACTTATTGACTCTTTTTTTAAATATTGCATTAGAGATCTGCATAGGAGAAGGTTGATCTGAAGGTTTGCATTGGGGATCTGGATTGGAGTAACTTAGGAAAGCTTACCAACAACCTTAACCAAAAAATAAGGAGCCTGTCCCTTCTATGTTAACTGTAACCCTAACCCTAACTCTGACCCTAAAACCGTAACCCT
>NC_068992.1:14388640-14389131 GCF_001194135.2 Octopus bimaculoides
TTCTTTCTCCCTCTCTTTCTTTCTTTCTCCCTCTCTTTCTTTCTTTCTCTCTCTCTTGCTCTCTCTCTCTTCTTCACGCGCGTACGCACAGATTTGACTTCGCCATGTCAACAAACTTCAAAATTGGTAAAAGTTTATCGATTTTTACAGCTTATACGCGGGTGCCTCTGTGAGAAATATTTGATAAAAACACAGATAGGGTCATGAACAATGTCCTCCTAAAATTGGAGCGACATGCGTGCTAATTTGTGGACGTGCATAACCCACATCACGTACACACACACACACACACATCTTGTATTTTATAGATATTGATAATGCAATTTCTTTAATTTAGCAATGACGTGGGATGAGTGATTGAGGACGTCGAAGATGGAGCTCTTAGTTAAGTTTTACTGTATTTTCAGTTTAAATTATACTATAGCTGACTTTTGCCTTTCATCAACATATAAACACACACACACACACACACACACACACACACACACACA
>NC_068992.1:14389141-14399436 GCF_001194135.2 Octopus bimaculoides
TATCGACTCCGAAAGGATGAAAGGCAAAGTCGACCTCGGCGGAATATGAAATCAGAACGTATAGACAGACGACATACCGCTAAGCATTTCGCTCAACGTGCTAACGTTTCTTATTTCTTTATTGCCCACAAAGGGATTAAGTCGATTACATCGACCCCAGTGCGTAACTGGTACTTAATTTATCGACTCCGAAAGGATAAAAAAAGGCTAAGTCGACCTTGGTGGAATTTGAACCCAGAATGTAACGGCAGACGAAATACTGCTAAGCTTTTCGCCCGGCGTGCTAACGTTTCTGGCAGCTCGCCGCCTTTGAAAGCAATAATGAAGAAACCGTTATTGTTGTAATTAACGATGGAATAACAACAATACTGAAGAAGAAAACATAAAGGGGAAAAAGCACAGATTCGAGAAAGGAACGTAGCAGAGAAATTCCTGAAAGATCAATCAAATATTGGTTTGAAATGCTGGCACAAGGCCAACAAATTCTGGAGAGAGAGAGAGAGAGGAGGTCGATAACATCGATCACAGATGCTGCCTTTGGCGAGCAACACTTGTGATCGGTTAATGCAGCTGTTTGGTGCAGTTTCGATAATCACAACACCTTAAGCCCTTTCCTTCTAGACTAAGAAAAATAGTCCCGTAATTTGCGTCAATTAAGAAGGGTCATGCGGCCGATAACACTTCAGAAACCGAGCTGAAAAGGGGCTGAAAAGGGCTGATTGAGCGCTGGTAACAATTGCTAATATGCTTATTTATGATTGTATGCGTGCTGAGCATTGGGTCGACGTGGTGGACTAGCCTCCTAACCCCGCCCCCAATTTCTACCCCCTTGTGCTTATAATAGAAAGGCTTATTACATTGATTTCTTGTTAATTTTCTTTGTCATATGAGATCTTAATCCTGGATGTATTCTTTCAGGCAAAACATTATTGTTTAGTTATTTATGTTGTGTTTTTAGAAAAACACTCCGAATTCTATGGGAATAAAGTCATATTAAAAAACAAATAACAATAATCAATATAAAAGCAAGTATATTTTGTTTAAATGAGTATCTTTGGTAAAACCGGATACGGTGGGGATATAGCTCAGTGGTAGAGCATTCGACTGCAGATCGAGAGGTCCCCTGTTCAAACCCGGGTGTCCCCTTCAACTTTATTTTTGTTGTTTGTTTTTTTTTTCCGTTTTAGCTGAAATTTGTATTTCAAACTTATGAAAATAACCTGTAAAAATGCTTCTCAGCATTTCTTCCGACCTGACGTATTAAGTCCAAATTCGGCCAAAGGCGAGTTCGTGGGAAGGAGGTGGTCCATTACATTAACGCCAATGCTCAGCTGGTATTTATTTCACTGACCCCTAAACGATGAAAAGCAAACTCGCCTTCCGCGGAATTTGGGCTTAATACATCAAGTCGGAATAAATGCTGAGAATTATTTTCCCTGATCTGCAATCAAAATCAGATTTTCATGTTTGAAATAAAAATTTCGTTTTGGTGATAGCAACAGATCGCCGAACAAAATCAAGACACAAATCCTGGAGAGCTGGCAGAATCGTTAGCCCCTTGTGGGCAATAAAGAAATAAGAATCGTTAAGACGCCAGATATGAAGCTTAGCTGCATTTCTTCCAGTTTGACGTTCTGGGTTCAAGTAAAGTTCTATGCTCGATGTAGTCGTTTTGTCCACCCCCGACTCAAAATTACTGGCATTGGGTTAAAATTTTGAAGGATAGTGCTATTAATATTTTACTTGTTTCAGTTATTAGAATGCGGCCATGCTGGGGCACAGCTTTGAGAAATTTTATGCGAATTAATCGGCCCGAAATGTATTTTCTTTTTAGGCCTGGCTGTTATTTTATCAGTTTTTTTGCCAACCGCTACGTTACATGGACGTAAACACGCCAACACCGGTTGTCAAGCGGCAGAGGGGGGAAAACACAAACACACAGAGACACACACACGCAATTATATATATATACGACGGGCTTCTTTGAGTTTCCATCTGTCAAATACACTCACAAGGCTTTGACCGGCCCGAGGCTATAGTAGAAGACACTCGCCCGGAACCATGTGGTTGGGATACAAGCTTCATAATGTACGCCATCCAAAATGTATCGATGGAAAATTTCATTAAAAATATAAGCACAAGCATTTTGAAGAAAGTTAGGGAGAAACAAAATGGACGGGCATAGTTTTGTAATTATGCCAAATTGTGAAAACGCATGTCTATATGTAAAAAATATTTGTATCATGTGAATATGAAACAAAGCAATGTTCAACTGTTCCTCATTTAGTTTTTCAGTCTTTCGGCGCGAAGTGTACGTATCGTTACGTATTCATTATTTCTGAGAGTGCATTTATTTTGTGTGGAGCGAAACACATAATTTATTGTGAGCAATACAACTCAATAGGAAATATAAAAACATTTGCTGATAATGTTAGTGAGAATTTACGTGAGATACAGAACATGGGCACAGGCGTTTTTCTATCTTCTATTGAGTTGTATTTCGCACAATAAATTATGTGTTTCGTTCCACACAAAATAAATGCACTCTCAGATATAATGAATACGTAATGATACGTACATTTCGCGCTGAAAGACTGAAAAACTGAAAGAGAAACAGTTGAGCGTCGTTTTGTTTCATATTCATACGATACAAATATTTTTTTTACATATATTGGGTTGTCCGGAATGTGCGTGCCGATTTATAGTAGCTTACCTTTTGACTTATTTGCCATGAAACCACCTCAATTCTGGGAAGAGGGTATTTTCAAGTTAAAGGAAAGATGGAGACGCATTGTGCAACAAAATGGTTCATATTTGGTTGATTAAAAATGTAATAGCAAGTATTTATTAACTTTTTTCTTTCCTTTCAAAATCGGCACGAACTTTCCGGACAACCCAATAGATATGCGTTTTAACAATTTGGCATAATTACAAAATTATGCCCGTCGATTTTGTTTCTCCCTAACTTTCTTCAAAATGCTTATATTTTTAATGAAATTTTCCATCGATACATCTTGGATGGCGTATATTATGCAGGTATGGCTTTGCTTCTGAACCGCATGGTTCCGAGTTCAGTCCTACTGCGAGACACTTTAGGCAAGTGTTTTTCTACTACAGCCTCGGGCCGACTAAAGCCTTGTGAATAGATTTGGTAGGCGCAAACTGAAAGAATCCCCTAATGTGTGTGTGTTTGTGTCGGTATTTGTTCCAGACCACAGCTTGACAACTGGTGTTAGTTTTTTTGTTGTTGTTTTTTTTTGTCCTCCAGTTAGCAGTTCGGTAAAAGATCCCGATATAATAAGTACCGGGCTTTAAAAAAATATAAATTCTAGGATCGATTCGTTCAACTAAAAATTCTTCAAAGCGTGCCCCAGCATGACCGCATTCTAATGACTGAAACAAGTAAAAGATAAAAGAAAGATTATGATTATATCGGTAAATGTGGTAAAAACAAACTTTTGGTGAGGAATTTCGGTTAATTTCACATCTGACTTTGTCACCTCAAACTTTCTTTAAAATGCATGAGATGAATGGAATTTTCCAGAAACATTTTAGATAATCTTCATTATAATTATGGTGCAGGGAGGATTATAAAAATAAATTTACCTCACCGGAATTTTGTTAAATGCATATTTCTTAATGAAATTTTCTAGAAATACGTATTCGACAGGGTAGTAGAGAATTAGTTATTTTATTTCAAGTTTTATCAAAATAATTGTAGTAAGAGATGACAAAGTTAAACAAGTAAACCAATCTTGGACAAATGACATGTTTAAAAGATGAAAAATCTAACCAAAGAAATTGAACGATAAATACGGTTAGTGATGAGAAGCCTTTGGTAAAATTGAGCAGTAATTTGTCCATGTATCTAAAAAGAAAGGTCTTCAACAAATGTGTGCTGCCTCTCATTACGTATGCAGCAGAAAAGTAGACAAGAGCATTGAAAATAAATTAAGAGCAACTCAAAGAGCCATGGATATGGGGAGTGTTGAAGAATAACAAAATGGATAAGCGGGAAAAGAACATGATAAGAGTGGCAACAGGCTTAATAGATATTATCTGGAAAATAAAAAAACACTGAAATAGTCTTTGGCGGGACATGTGTTTAGGAGAAAGGACAATAGATGGAATAGCAAATTGACAGAGTGGACAACACATCCAGAAAAAAGAACAAGACCACGCAGAAGTTGGAATGAAGATTTAGTTAAATTCTTCAGCTCCCAAACACAACTATAGTTGAGGAAAACATCACACTGTGAAGAGAACATACTGAGAAGAGAACATACTGAGGTCTTCGTCCAGTAATAGACTGAACATGTGGAAGAAAAATTGTACTCTGCATTCTCGAAAACCTATCTCCGGGAAAATTCACTAAAAGAGAATATGCATTCCTAAGAAAGTTACAAAGTAAAAAGTCAATGGGGAAAGCATATATCTATGGTTATGCCAACGATTTACCAAATGCTCCATGTCCACCTTAAAAATATTCTCCAGTTTTTCTTGACTGCTTGCTGACAAGATTTAAACACGGTTTTAGATAAGCGATTTTATGGCTATCTTTTCATGAAAATATTTTGAAAATATTTTGCTTGTCTTTCAAAAATCCTGTGAGGTTCTTAATTATATCAATATTGTTCTAAGCAGATAATGCGACAATGGCCATTGTGGAAGGCGAAATGTGACAAGTAGGGTAAGATGAAGAACAGAAGAGACATCAAATAGATTTTCCCATTTGTTGTCATTTTGAAGTGCGTGCGACACATTGTAGCATGTCTGAAAAGAGAACGGTGAAAATAATATTCTACATGTTAACGCCAAACTGAATATTGGATTCGTATTTTTTGTTATCTATTTGTTTCACACGAATGCAAGCGAAATAAAATCAACAGGACATTCAGAAATCATTAAAAAAACAAAACGCACACAAATAGAAAGAATATGATGACGCTTAGAAATAATCACATTTGGTGAAATATAGGTTGTACTGAATAGAATGAATAACAACGTCACGATGAAATTACAGTAATTAAGAAGGAAACAAAACATTTGAAAAAATAAATGCAGAAGATAAAGAAATGAAAAATTTCTAAAGGGGACACCCGGGTTTGAACCGGGGACCTCTCGATCTGCAGTCGAATGCTCTACCACTGAGCTATACCCCCATATGGTCAAAGTCTTCAAAATATACTTATTTGAACAAAATATACCCGCGTCGGTATTGCTTAATGCTATTTATTTTGCAGTGTCACCTTATTCTTATGTAATGTGCAAAATCGTAGGAAAAGCTAATAAAGAATGGATCAATAAGTAAATAACAAAGCAATATTGTTTTATCTCTGCGGGAACAGCTGGAACTGAAATCACATAAACTAAAGAAGAATGGACGGCGAAGTAGCGTAACAATGGCACACCTAAGATGATGTTCATTAATAAATTACGGATGCGTTAATAGAGTTTCTTTTCAACGCTATACTGTACGGTAGCACGCAGGACGAAATGCTTAGCGGCATTTCGTCTGTCTTTACGTTCTGAGTTCAAATTCCACCGAGGTCGACTTTGCCTTTCATCCTTTCGGGATTGATAAATTAAGTACCAGTTGCGTACTGGGGATCGATCTAATCGCCTGGCCCCCTCCCCAAAAATTTCGGGCCTTGTGCTTAGAGTAGAAAAGTATGCTGTATGCGCATGGCCTTGTAGTTTGGGATGTTCAACTCTTATTTATTTATTGCTCACAAGGGGCTAAACATAGAGGGGACAAACAAGGACAGACAAAGGGATGGATTAAGTCGATTACATCGACCCCAGTACGTATCTGGTACTTAATTTATCGACCCCGAAAGGATGAAAGGCAAAGTCAGCCTCGGCGGAATTTGAACTCAGAACGTAATGGCAGACGAAATACCACTAAGCATTTCGCCCGACGTGCTAACGTTTCTGCCAGCTCGACGCCTTGGGATGTTCAGCTCGTCATCATAAAGGGTTAAGGACGAAGTGAGGGCATTCGTTCATGTTTGAAAATCTTTCATCTTTCCAGCATCGATATTACTCAAGAAAAAGGAACGCCTCAATACAGCTTAGCAACAACGCCGTCACTAACATAGTAGTTACAATGCTGGAACGGACGCTGCAAGGAAATTCTTCTAACACTCTAACGGTTCTGCCAATCGACCCTTTTGGGTTCGTACCTTATTTGTCGATCCCAAGAGAAGAACAAGTCAAGCTAATATCAGCGGATTTCAGCTCAAAACGCAGGTCGCCGGAATTTAAACCGTAAGACAGTCAACCCGACTCTGAAGACTGAGGTAGAATATATATACAAAAATTTATTCCAGTGACTCGTTGAATGCCACAACGCAGCATGTGTAATTGGTCTGTACAACTAGAAATATGACTGTTACAACTTATCAAAAGTACCTTTTCGGTTCACTATGTGCGTGACACCTCTTGATCTTATTGCAGTATAATACATTGACCTATGTCTTCATCATATATACGACCGTCTTGATTGGAATATTCGAGGCTGATCTCATGGACTGGCAATTTCGTAAAGAGAAATGAAATCAAATGAGGAATTTCTCAAATCATTATAAGATGTACAAACAAATACACGCACACAAAAAAAGATAAGGTAAAGAGATAATTGTATTTGACGAAGGAAAGTAAATATGGTATTAAAATATAAATAAACTATCAGTAATGGAAACAACAATCTCACGATGAAATTACAGGAAGAAAGAAAGAAAGAAAGAAAGAAAGAAAGAAGGAAGGAAAGAAAGAAAGAAGGGAAGAAAGAAAGAAAGAAAGAAAAAAGAAATAAAGAAAGAAGTGAAGGAAGGGAAATAGTATGTTAAGAAAACTCAAAATATAAGACGAATGCAAAACCCTATCGAAATCTGAAAAAAAAACAGAAGGGGACACCCGGGTTCGAACCGGGGACCTCTCGATCTGCAGTCGAATGCTCTACCACTGAGCTATATCCCCCACGTATACCTCACGCGTTATTTTAGCTATTTAAACAAAAATAAATAAATGTATATTCATTTTGGTTATTGGTATTTGTGACGGACTCCATTTTGACAAAACCTGAAAAACAAGAAAAACTAACGTGATGGAATGACACCAGAAATATCCAAACATTGTCGACAACTAAAAATATAAACAGATGAATGACAAATAAACGTGACAATGTGACACGTGTGATCCAAGGATGTCAATTAATTTAAATAAAAATGTTAAATCTTCACAGTAATATTGGAAAATAAGAATAAATACTGAAAACTAATTACCATAGAAACTAGCGTAATGCATACATTTTGTTTTCTCTAGATTTTTCAGACTTTGAAATTAAAGGTGTAAATAGCAGGTGTAGCTGTGTGGTAAGAAGTTTGCTTCCCAACCACATGGCTTCGAGTTCAGTTCCACACCTTGGATAAATGTCTTCTACTATAGCCTCGGGTCTTATAAGTTAGTTTGGTAGATGGAAACTGAAAGAATCCCGTAGTATATATATACAGTATTGGCATGTATATATACAATGTGTGTGTGTGTGTGTTTGTCCCCCACCACTGTGGTGGTATGTTTACGTTTACGTAACCTAGCGGTTCGGCAAGAGATAGTGATAGAACATGTAGCAGGCTTTAACAATGTACTGGGGTCGATTAATTCGACTACCTTTAAGGCAGTGCCCCAGCATGGCCGCAGTCTAATGACTGAAACAAGTAAAAGATAAAGGAAAAGAAAGATAACTCATCAGAATTAGTATGGTTCAGATGTAACAGCGGATTTATGGTTGAGACGATCGTTTTGCAGTCATGTGTTTTCGGGTTCGGTCCCACTGCATGGTAGTTTGTGAAGCCCATCCTCGTTGGGGCAATCAAAATGACAGGATCTACATAATCTCACATTTCTAAACTGAGGGTTCGGCTCACGATCGTGAATTCGATTCGCAGCGGGGTGCCGTATCTTTGAGCAAGATCCTTTATTTCACATTGCTCCTGTCTACTCAGCTGTCAAAAATGAGCTGTACCTATATTTCAAAAGGGGCCAGCTTTGTCATATTCTGTGTCACGTTGAACCCTGTTAAGGGTACACGTGTCTGTGGAGTGCTCAGCCACTTACACGTTAATTTCACGATCAAGCTGTTCTGTTGGTCGGATCAACTGGAACCCTCATCGTCGTAAACGGCGGAGTACATGCTACTGGCCATTCTCAGTTATTTCTCTCAGCTCATTTTCATTTATATATATTCGTTTTTTTTTTTACATTTACTCTTTGACATCAATTAACGTTTGCATATCCAGAACTATTAAATAGTAAAATAAATATTCTATTACACACACCAAGGTTGCCTTTCTAATATACACCTAGCATATACCTAACTGTCTTGTCTCTCTCTCTCTCTCTCTCTCTCTCTCTCTCTCTCTCTCTCTCTCTCTCTCTCTCTCTCTCTCTCTCTCTCTTTCAGTTATAATGGAATGAAAAAAGACAATGCACCATCTAGCCTAAACAATGTCTACTTGAAGTTTTGTTTAGCTTAATTGGAATCTTAATTGCTTTTTCTTCGTTAGTATAGCGTGAAGAAACGCAATTAAAGCCTCTTCGCTTTTTGTACAGATACTTAAATTTTTTCCCATCTTTCTGAAGACAAACTCCATAAAACATCAATTCTATGATACTTTGCATCACAATCATTTATAAGTGGTGCTATATTTGCATCACCAATACATTTAGAAATTGGAGCTTCATTCCAAACATTCATGAAGAATTACATTTTATGCAGGAATTTGTTAATCTAAAACTTTTCAAATTCACTTGCTGAAGTAAACAACTAAAATAAATCACTGCATCTTTTATTTTCTCTTTCACTCCCACCCCCACCCACTCATCCCAAGAGCGAATGCCAGTTTCCATGATTCGTTACCGGGCCTCTGACAAAGGTGGAAGAGAAGTAGAAAAGAGTGGAAGCCTGGCCTGAATGCTTGCGCCAGCGTGAAATTCCGCTCAAGTCACACAAGTAGCAAGGTAGTGGTGTTAAGTCAGTACCCAAGTAGGCCAGTACTCAAGTAGGTCATGGTAGAATTTGAACTCAAAACGCAAAGAACTGGAACGTATATCGCAAGAAATATTCGGTTCACCGTTCTTGCAGTTCAGCCAATCCACTACTTTAGATTGTTTCTTTGTTCTTTTTATCGACCCCCGAGAGGATGAAGGGCAAAGTTGACCTCGACAGAATTTGAACTCAGAGCGCAGAGATATGAAACAAATAACCCGAAGTATTGTCTCCAAAGCTCTAGCGACTCAAACCAATTCACTAACTATATTGGGAGTTGGGGTATGGGTTTTCTCTCTTGAGTTTTTCTCTCTTTCTGAAAAATTAATAAACGATGTATTCCACAGAAATTCTCTCTTACAAAATACTCAGCCATTGTGAAGACATTCAGTTTCTCAATTCTCAGTATCACAAAGACAACAAAACTTATCTAATTGCCCTTTTCGTTTCATGCGCTTATTGAAAAAGAACATTGAAACAGATCGATACAAAAGCGTTGTAGATAATCTGCACAGTGCAGATTGGCAGGCGCTCTTTAGAGTCAGGACGTCTCTACTGAACAGGCAGTCGGAACAGTATGAAACCAGTAAGACCCAAAGAAGACTTCGATTAGCTTAGGCGATCTTTCGATTTGATGCCACAAATGTCAGCCTGTTCAACTTCAACCGACAATAGGTTCGCACTAATATGCAGCAAAATTCCATGCAGTAGCTAGTTTTTGCCAGTGATGCTGTATTTGTTGCCCAATCGAAGTCAGCCCTGCTACTCATTGACTAACGATCTCTTTGGAGTGGAAGTCAACGTGAAGAAGTCTGAAGTGTTGCCCCTGCTCAAACTTAAGGAAGACAATCACTCTCCTTGCACCACCATCTGTGAGACTGGACCAAGATCGTTCCGTCAGTTCAGCGAACCCGAGGTGCATAATTTCATCAGACGCTAAGAACGACAAAGAATTTGACAACAGACTAGCAAACCAAGCAGTATATTCGGTAATCTGTACGAAAGAATCTAGAACACCAAGCATCTGAATTTAGACGCAAATATCAGTTTGTACAGACCTGTTGTGCTGACCATCACCACTATCCTGAACTCAGCTGAGTGGTGGGTTGCACACCGTCACCGCCTACGACCCATTGAATGCTTCCAACAGCGTCGCCTTTACTCTATCCTCAGCAAGCAATGGTGTCGCAGCTGGAACTTGCCAACATTGAGGCTGCGTTCCACAAATCGCAGCTGCAACGAGGAG
>NC_068992.1:14399536-14401430 GCF_001194135.2 Octopus bimaculoides
GAACCCGGAACCATGTGGTTGGTAAACAAGCTACTTACAACACAGCCACTCCTGCGCCTGCGTGTATGTATGTACGTATGCATAGACACACACATATATATAAACACGATGGCTTCAACACAGTATTCTACAATGCGAAAACGAAGAGTGAGAAAAAGTATTAATATATTTTTTTTAAAGAAAAATTTAGTAGAGGGCCACTCGGGTTCGAATCGGGAGACTCCGATCTGCATTCGAATGCTCTACCACGGAGATATATTTCCATACAAACGCAGCGTTAGTTTCCAATTATTTAAACAAAATATAATTATATTTATATTGATTATTGTGTTTTATAATTTAACGTGAGTTCGCATTAATAATAGAATAATGGCATTTATGACATTAAAACAAAAACACAGGTAAAAAAAAACCAACATGAATAAATAAATGAGAAAATGAACAAACATGAAAATTTTAGTTTTGTATTCAGGTGAAAACATCCTTGCACGAAAATAATATCAATTAAAACAAATGAACGACAATTTTAGATGACAGCCTGACACATGGGATTCAACGAGAATCATTGTGATCTGTGTATCCAAGTTTGATCGTTTAGACTAGGGTTACTCAACCATTTTTTATCTATGGACCCCTTTGATTACTATTGTGTTCCGGTGGACCCCCATAGCCATTCGATGTTTAAAAAACTAGTTTTATAGATACTTCTTTCAAAATTTCTATTTTGTTTCTCACACATTAACTTGCGTAGGTTGAACTATGTATGTAAAATGGCAGAGAACGAAACCTAGCTGTTTACTCTTTACTCTTTTACTCTTTTACTTGTTTCAGTCATTTGACTGTGGCCATGCTGGAGCACCGCCTTTAGTCGAGCAAATCGACCCGAGGACTTATTCTTTGTAAGCCTAGTACTTATTCTATCGGTCTCTTTTTGCCGAACCATTAAGTTACGGGAACGTAAACACACCAGCATCGGTTGTCAAGCGAAGTGGGGGGGGGGACAAACACAGACACACAAACATATACACACACATACATATATATATACATATATACGACGGGCTTCTTTCAGTTTCCGTCTACCAAATCCACTCACAAGGCTTTGGTCGGCCCGAGGCTATAGTAGAAGACACTTGCCCAAGGTGCCACGCAGTGGAACTGAACCTAGAACCATGTGGTTGACAAGCAAGCTACTTACCACACAGCCACTCCTGTTTCTTGCAATACATACCAATACTACCAGTACATACCAATACTAAAACAAAAAATTTTCAGGGGCCCTAAAATACTATTGTAGATCCCCGATTTACTATTTTGTTGCATGGACCCCCAAAAATCTTATATGGACCTTCAGGGGCCATATATACCCCAGTTGAGAACCTTTGGTTTAGACGGAAACTATGTGGAAGCCCGTTGTGCATAAATGTATGTGTGGGGGTGTCTTTGTGACTGTGTATGTCCCCCCACACAGCTTGACAACAAGCGTCAGTTTGTTTACGGCCTTGTAACTTTGCGGTTCGGCAAAACAGACTGATAGAATATATATACCAGACTTTAAAACGTAAGTACCGAGAACGATTTGTTCAGCAAAAATCGTTCAAAGTGGTGCCCCAGCATGACCGCAGTTCACTAATTGGCACAAATCAATATCTATAAAACACAAGATGTTTGTGTGTGTGTGTACGTGATGTGGGTTATGCACGTCCACAAATTAGCACGCATGTCGCTCCAATTTTAGGAGGACATTGTTCATGACCCTATCTGTGTTTTTGTCAACTTTTTCTCACAGAGGCACCTGCGTATAGCTGTAAAAATCGATAAACTTTTACCAATTTTGAAGTTTGTTGACATGGCGAAGTCAAATCTGTGCGTACGCGCGTGAAGAAGAGAGATA
>NC_068992.1:14401968-14404093 GCF_001194135.2 Octopus bimaculoides
GGACAGGCTCCTTATTTTTTGGTTAAGGTTGTTGGTAAGCTTTCCTAAGTTACTCCAATCCAGATCCCCAATGCAAACCTTCAGATCAACCTTCTCCTATGCAGATCTCTAATGCAACATTTCAAAAAAGAGTCAATAAGTGAAAATAACCAATAAACTGATTCCTTATGGGATTTCCCAATCAAATTGCCAGCAAACCATTTTCAGCCAAACCAATTTCAACGGATTTCGCTCAAATCTGATGTCGTTGTTACTTATTTTGGTTTGAAATAAAGGACTTAATCATTTAATAATCCTAGCTTAATCCCGAGCAGCGCCGGGTTATACTGCTAGTGAATGATAAAAGACGAAAGATAGCACAACTACACCGTCTTGTTCTTTTTTAGGAGAAAAAATCTTGTAAGAAAATGTAATTTTGCCACAATAAACTTTCGTTCTCATCTTATTGATTATTGTCTTTTCTATCTAATAACGAAATTTTAAAGTCAGTAAAGCGTTTATATGTTTGACTGACCAATCAACTCATTGGTAGCGCTCTCGACCGCAGTAGTTACTAATGTACTGAATAACATATGCAAACAATTATTAATGAATCGAAATTTGTCTCTTAATTGGAGAAGGAAAACAAAAAACTAAGCGGTTAATTGTTGCCCGTAATTGTTAGTAAACGTAAAATAAATTGTTTTTGTTCACAAACAAAATAAAATCGTCTGGTCTTGACAGAAAAGCGTATATCGTTGTTTCTGAGCAAAACAATTTCTTTCTCATTATTTTAGCTTATGTAATCGTCAATAATTGGAACCAAATCAGTCTCTGTATGCTTAGTTTGCGACTAGAGAAAGCAACCTATCTTAGTTTGTTTTGTCACTGGATCACGACTGTGAAACAGTCCAGGCTGCATTAATTACACTGTTCTTAGAAAAGTAATTAACTCTATTAGTAGTTAGACATCATTTTCAGTTGATGCTAATTTCTCAACTTTCAGTTATTTTTTTGTTTTTGTTTTTTGGGGGGAGCGGGGTTTATTGTAACAGAATCTAAGTTTGTTATTTCAGGTCGTGTTTATGTCTCATTAATTCAAGTATTAGAATCTATTGTGTATGACGTTACATTAACCCGTTAATATTCACATATTTTTTCCGTTCCCCTCCAGGTTATAATACTATACTGAAAGTTAAGACAACAGTATAATCAATATTCAATACAATTTAGGTATAATGTTTAAAAGATACTTTAATCTTTATAACTAATTAAATAGAAAAGATGCATTCCAAAGTTTTGAGACTTTTTTAGGAGAGACAGTTATAACTGTCGTAGATTGTTGTAATTTTAGTACGTCTAATGAGTCTGATCAGCCAGAATGAGAAACGAAAAACGAAAACAGAAAACGAACTTTTTTCGAACAACGAAAAAAAAAACAAACAGAGAAACGAGACATGCAGCATAAAGAGTATATCCCTTCGTCAGCTGTCCCGTTCCATCTACTCCGCGTTTCGAAGGCAAGGACAATACGCGACTTCGTTGGAACAATCCTTCCCGCAAAGCAAACGAAATAAAATTTGGAATTTTTTGCGGAGGGTGAAAGTGTTAACAAGAACAGGACTCGAAACGCGGAGTAGATGGACAGGGACAACTGACGAAGGGATATACTCTTTATGTTGCATGTCTCGTTTCTTTGTTTGTTTGTTTGTTTGTTTGTTTTTTCGTTGTTCGAAAAAAGTTCGTTTTCTGTTTTCGTTTCTCATTGTGTTTAACGTTTTTTTTTATGTCCTATACCCATATATGCATGTATGTATACATATAGATGTAGGTATGTACATATATGTATGGATATATGCATATATCTATATATTTATATTATTTATATTATTATATGATCGAATGCCACGCATCCTTTTCCAACTATATATATATATATATTTAGATTCAAAATTGATTGCTCTGCATTTTGCATTTAATGTAATGCTCGCATTAGTTAAATAAATGGAGTAGCATGTTGCTTTTTTGTTTTTTGATATATATATATATATATAGGGAGAATTCACAAAAAAAACAAAAGACGAAGACAGGTAGTGTAGACAACAAACAGATGTGTGTGTGTGTGTGTGTGTGTGTGTGTGTGTGT
>NC_068992.1:14404103-14405138 GCF_001194135.2 Octopus bimaculoides
GTGTGTGTGTGTGTGTGTGTGTGTGTGTTTGTATATATGTGTGTATGTGTGTGTATATGTATGTATGTATGTATGTATGTATGTATGTATGTATGTATGTATGTATGTATGTAAATAGTTATGGTATATTCTGTTAAGAACGTAGCAGAGTACAGTATAAAGCTCATCCACCTTCAGATTTACCCTGTGCTATCCAGTAGTGGTATTATACGTACTTCCAGGTTTGCGTTTGGGTATCTGTCGTATATGAATAGATAACTGAAAAAATTGAAGTCAAGAAGGGGTACGGTTGAATATTTATTTATTTAGTCACTACAATTGTTTCCACACAATGTAGTTCTCCAGGAGTGCAGGTATTTGATTATGCAACTGTCTCCCTGCATTATGAGATCTAGTTGTAGTAGTGAATTTAGTAGTAGTGACTACTACTGAATTCAGGCCACGACAGACATACGGGATGCTTTTGAAGCCGAGGGTTTTAAACTTACGGAGACGATATTTACATATCGCTTGAGGAAACACAACTAGATCTCATAATGCAGGGAAACAGTTGTATAATCAAGTACCTCCATGCCTGGAGAACTACGTTGCGTCGAAACAATTGTAGTGATTAAAAAATGAATGTCCAACTGTACCTCTTCTTGTTGACTCCTATTTTTCCAATATGCGTGTGTGTGCGCGTGTGTAATTAGATAGAGACAGATAGTCAGACAGAAGGAGAGAGAGATATAGATAGATAGATAGATAGATAGATAGATAGATAGATAGATAGATAGATAGATAGATAAACACGCACATATGTATATATTATTTATTCCTTTATTCTTCTATTTGTTTCAGTTATTTGACTGCGGCCATGCTGGAGCACCGTCTTTAGTCGAGCAAATCTACCCTAGGACGTATTCTTTGTAAGCCTAGTGCTTATTCTATAGGCCACTTTTGCCGAACCGCTAAGTTACGGGGACATAAACACACCAGCATCGGTTGTCAAGCGATGTTGGGGGATAAATACAGACACACAAACATACACACACA
>NC_068992.1:14406434-14411243 GCF_001194135.2 Octopus bimaculoides
GTGTGTGTGTGTGTGTGTGTGTGTGTGTGTGTGTGTGTGTGTGTGTGTGTGTGTGTGTGTGTGTGTGCGTGTGCGTGCGTGCATGCGTGCGTGTCTGAGTGCGTGTATTGAGATATGTATATGTATATTATTTGATGACATACCAAGGCTGGGAGCTGGCGGAATCATGACCATGCCGGACACAAAAACATGCACAGAGTCATTTCCTCCGAATTTACGTTTTGGTTTTAAATTCCACCGAGATCGACTTCGCCTTTTATTCCTTTCGGGATCGTTAAAATAAAGTATCAGTTAAATAATGGAGTCGAAGTAATCGCCTAGCCCAACCCATCCCACACCACTTCACCACAAATTTTCAGGCCTTGTACCTATAGCAGAAATGATTGCTTGATACAGTACTTCTGTGAACTACACGTGAAAGAGATACACCAAAAAAATGCTGAAGTAAAAGTTAAAAATTTTCGGTGAAGAATTTTTAACCGGTGACCTGATATGGATCTTGCATCACAAGTACATTGAGAAAAGAATGAAATAGCGAGAAAAGTGATTGTGTAAATGGTACAGCGCGTGGCCTAGTAGTTAGGGTGTTGCTCACAATATCGTGGTTTCGATTCTCGAACTGGGCGTGACATTGTACTCTTGAGAAAAAAAACGCTTCGTTTAAAGTTGCTCACTTCCAATCAGCTGGCGACGGACGTGCGCCCCGTTCTACGGGAGTGTTGTGATCTTGATCACTTATACGCTATTGAAATCAGTTGACCGGCTCTGTGAGTCCAAGGTCTCGACACAGGAATGTCCTGGAGTTGATTATGACGGATAGTACGGTCGGATTATAACCGAGACTTTACTATCTGCAGTTGAATAGTGTACCACTAAACTACATGTTGTGGAACACCTGTTTTTTTTTTTGTTTATGTATACAAATCAATAATATTGATTTCTATTACTATTCCAAAGCAACAGATGGAGAGGACATTGTCAATTAAAGAAACTTCAACGTTTGACAGGTGTTGTATTTCATTGACTAGCGTAATATTTATAAAGTTCCTGTCAAACTTCATAAGGGAAATAACTCCCAGTAATAATTTTTATGAATTATGTCCCATGAATTGTTTTCATTTAGCGACTGCTATGAAAACGTGTAGTTTAGAGAATATCTGAGATCATGGAAACAGATAGTGGTCTGCACCAGCAAAAGTTGCTAATTTTCCTTTAGTTTTCCGCAACCTTTCTTCACCTGCGGTACATTTATATTCTTTTCAAACAATTTTATATTCATTACTTAGTTTCCAGAACATCAACACCTACCAGCAGATCTTTTCGGTTTGGCACATCTCCCTAAACCCCTAACCCTAAACCCTTATTCAACTCTAGCTCTAATCGAAAGAGAGTTTCAATTGGCTGCTACGGGAACATATACAAATAGCATATGTTTATTTATGTCCACCACTGTATTGCATATATAACGTTGCACCCACCCTCATATATTTTATATATGGTGTATGTATGTCATTATTCAGTTTATTTCAAGATTTCTTGCCAATAGAGAAAGAACCAGTTTCTAACCTAGATTCAAGACTCCTTCATTGGAATTTCAACAGCAACAAGATATTTCTGTTTGTTTTTGTGTATGTATGTATGTATGTATGTATGTATGTGCAGATTTGTATGTTTTATGTATGTATTCTTATGCATATAGTTACATATCTAGACATGCTCATATATATTTAAATGATAAACTTCTGGAAAGTTTTACAGTTGTAAAGCAGCAACTAATTGAATCTATGTAAAAAAAAAACTTTTTTTTTCAAAGAATTCGAAAGTGGAGTATCGAACTGAAAGCACCCTTATCTGCTCTTGAAAAGTCTAACCACATAGCTACATCATCGAATTCGACAACAGAAACATTTTTTCGTCTGCTTCTGATATTCTTTTATACTTTTTAGCACTATACGTCTATGCGAGATGCTTCCTCGAGACGAATATCACAGTTTCTTTGGCTTTCTACCATATATCCATATAAAGTAAGAAAGAAACAGAATGCCATTCATTTTTGGTAACCTCATTTTTGTCAAACCTGCATCCTTCCAAGAGAGTCAAAAGTTAATTCATCAGTCAAAATACTTAAATTATGCTACAACATTTAACCTTTCTGCCATATGCACAAGGCCTGAAATTTTGGGAGAGGGAGAAAGTCGATCACATCGACCCCAGTACGTGACTGGTACTTAACTCTACCGACCCCGAAAGGATGAAAAGCGAAGTCAACCTCGGCGGAATTTGAACTCAGAACATAAAAACGAATGAAATACTGCTGAGCATTTTTGACCGGCGTGCTTACAAATAATTAAGTGAATGAGTTTAGGTCGCTAAAAATAAGGTTTTTAAGCAATTGGGGATATAGCTCAGTGGTAAAGCATTCAACTGCGGATCGAGAGGTCCTTGATTTGAACCCGTGTGTCCTCTACTTAGCTTTTAATACTTTCTTTTTCTAGTATCTCTTTTGTTTTCAGTTGGAAGAAATTTTTGGCTTTTTCTTTTTTTTTTTGTCATTTTCATTGTTTGTTATTGTAATCACATGGCTATTCTTTATTATAATATTAATAATAACATAAGGAGGCGCGTGGCTTAGTGGTTAGGGTGTCAGCATCATGATCGTAAGATTGTGGTTTCGATTCCTGGGCCGGGCGACGCGTTGTGTTCTTGAGCAAAACACTTAATTCTACGTTGCTCCAGTCCACTCAGCTGGCAAAAATGAGTCACGCTGCGATGGACTAGCGTCCTGTCCAGCTGGGGAAACCATACGCCATAGAAACCGGGAAACCGGGCCCATGAGCCTAGCTAGGCTTTAAAACGGGCACATTTATTTATTTTTATTATGAAATAATATAAGCCTGGATACGCTATGCTTGAAAATTAGAAGGAAGGGTTATTGCCAAAATGCTTTATGACATAGATCTCTTGGTTTAGGATTTGCTTAAAAGACAACAACAGCTAACAGTCACATATTGAATAGAAATGTTTAACAGTTCATATCATTGAACTATACAATTCACACTTAAGTTTCTCGCAAATCTCAAAATCCCGTTTGATTTTAAAATAAAAATTGTAAAGAAAATCAGTAGGATACATTCGTGTTCGAACCGAAAATCTCTGAGCATGCTTGAGAAAACTATACCTCACTAATGAGGCCAAATAATACCAAAGCATGTCTGTAGCCATCAACATAAAATTGGAAAATAACTCTGAGACATGTCAACAAGTCTCAGATTTATTCTTTAATAATCAGGCACAAGGCTTGAAGTTTAAATGGAGGAGACTAGTCGATTACATTGGTACTTAATTTATTTATGCTATGTAGGCAATGCACTCATAGCTGGGTACTTGAGTGTCACCCTCTAGGTTCATCAGAACTTCAAACATGAAGTGCAGTTTATCTGGGGAAACATTTACATTTCTATATACACATAGAGAAGCATTGCCAATTCAAAAGTGGACACGTTTGTAGGAAATTAAATTCAGGAGATTGCGAGGGAAGTTTGAATTTTGAAATTTGACATTTAGGTAAAGTTAATGGTCGGAGTCATGTACTAGAATTAAAATTAAACTGGTGAAAGGCAGAAATCGTCAAAATTCACTCACAATAAAAATAATGAACTGATTTTGAAGAAAATTGACCCATGAGTAAAGTCAAGCACTTCGACATATGAAACATCGATTATTCATATAATGTATTGGGATCTAAAAGTCAATGGAATATTTTCATGTAAATGGTCACATGGATTCTATTTTATGACATAACCTTAACACTTTTCTTCGGATTTTGCTGATTTTGGACACGTTGATCAATTTTGTACAGAGGGTGGCATTAAGGGAGGAGAAATAAACAAACATCACTCTCAACTGGTGGAGGTACACGCAACAGTTTGACTGCGATTTCAGACGGTCCAGTATGTAGGAGTATGCCGAAAGCGTTAACCGTGTAAAATCCCTGTCGAACCAGACATAACATCTTAATGAGTAATAGTTGGCACAGGGAATGTAGGAGATTTCAATACAAGGTCAGATGTGGGCTTAACTTCAACACGGAAAACACGAGCAACGCCGGGTCCAACATCTAGCTTATCAGTAAGAAAAAAAGAGGGATAATAAAATATATCTGAAGTGAAGAACGAATATACAGTGCGCGTTTATGTGGCGAAAGACATTAAGTATACAAAAGAATGTCTATAAGACGTAACTCTGTAAGATTATTAGGAAGAGTTATTTCCCTTAAACAAATAACTACGTTTCTGAATTTTTTGCAAGATTTTTTATATGAAACCGTGTGTTGATACGGATATTGTTCTACTTCATGATGATTGTTAAACACCTAAAATTATCCAAATGTTTTACTAGTAACCTCAATTACAATCGAGTCAAAGTTGAGGAAAAAATTCATTGTTACCCATATTTTAAACTCGTAACTTCGACAACAACAATGCTGATCAATTTTTATTCCAAAAAGCAATGCAACGGTACAAAATGATGATGCAAAGTAATGGTTTCAGGCAAGGAGAGGAAAAAGTAACGAGAAATCAGAAATTACTTGTTTTATCTCCACTTCTGCATTTTGTATACCCCATCCCGCCTTTTTTTTTTTTTCTTTTTCAACATAATTGTAACGAAAGTCATCAAATCTTATGAGGAAACAAAATCGATATGCATGAAATATCTGCTCGACCCCCATTTAATTATTCATTTTCAAATTAAATTCCGAAATAATCATAATCTACACCATCTGAAATATATTTGAAAATTTGGATCTTG
>NC_068992.1:14416291-14419205 GCF_001194135.2 Octopus bimaculoides
CGGGTTCGAACCGGGGACCTCTCGATCTGCAGTCGAATGCTCTACCACTGAGCTATATCCCCAACGTTAAACGCTACGGTAATTTTATTCCATTTATAATGTTGCTATTATATATTATTTTCGCAAATTCAAAATAAAATGGGAAAAAAAACTGAAGGGGACACCCGGGTTCGAACCGGGGACCTCTCGATCTGCAGTCGAATGCTCTACCACTGAGCTATATCCCCAACCTGGTTATTGAAAACAAAATTTGTCTACTTTATTCTCAATAATGTGAGTAAGCGGATTTCTGATTGGCCAGTTGAATATTCGTATGCTGTGACATCAGACAAACGGCAACAAATAGTGCGCTTTACACTGAGACAAATGGACAGTGTTATTCAAATTGAGGGATATTATTCGCTTAACTGATCGTTAAAAGGTCCTCAATTGTAATGCTGGGCAAACCTTGATAACCTTTTTTTATCTCTTTACTTTCTTTTTGTAACTTTCCCATTTCCTTTTAACTGTTTTACTACTTTTATTGTGAGTGTTCGCGGGTGTAAATGTTGTTGTTGTTGGCACTCCGTCGTTTACGACGTCGAGGGTTCCAGTTGATCCGATCAACGGAACAGCCTGCTCGTGAAATTAACGTGCAAGTGGCTGAGCACTCCACAGACACGTGTACCCCTAACGTAGTTCTCGGGGATATTCAGCGTGACACAGTGTGACAAGGCTGACCCTTTGAATTACAGGCACAACAGAAACAGGAAGTAAGAGTGAGAGAAAGTTGTGGTGGAAGAGTACAGCAGAGTTCGCCACCATCCCCTTCCGGAGCCTCGTGGAGCTTTTAGGTGTTTTCGCTCAATAAACACTCACAACGCCCGGTCTGGGAATCAAAACTGCGATCCTATGACTGCGAGTCCGCTGCCCTAACCACTGGGCCATTGCGCCTCCACATATATACATATACAGTAATATCTCGCTTTACGAGGATCCGCTTTATGAAACTCCGGGTTTGCGAGTTTTATTTTTCAAGCACAAGATTCAAATTTTGAACGAAACGCAAAAGCTTCTACCATAACAAATGCTTCTGCGTGTTACCGAGAAATTTATAGAGCGAAATAAAAGCTTCTCCTAAGTAAACAACTCTAGACTTGTCTTAAAAAGAAATCTATAAATCTGTCTGCGAGTGTTTGTAAATCGGCGATCGCGTCTAGAAGTGATGATGTATTCGAGTCTAGAGCGAGTGAAATTGATTCAGAAAACAGTTCTTGACATTCCTTTAACTTTATATATAAAATATTCAGTAAATTTTTACAATGTAATAAACTTTAAAAACGCATAAAATCTGTACGATGTATGCGGTAGAGACTCGGCCGCTAACAACGAAATTCTTGTCGTCGTTGGCGGCTCGCCTTACCGAAGTGTTAGGTAAGGATGCTTGGCTGTTCAAATACCTCGGCCACGCCATCACCCGTGATAATACCACAAGCGTGTTCGCATGCTTCAGTAGGTTCCAATGAATCTGATGCACTTAGTGTTGAATTAATGTTTTTTTTTTCTCTTTCTTTTTCTTTCTATCTTTCTTTTTTCTCTCATGTTTGTTTTCTTAGGTTTGGGATTTGGAGTTGAATGTGGTTTTCCATTATATAGGCATCAAATATACATACGTGTTATAAATGTAATACAATTGCTAATTAGTCAAACTGGTAAAGTTATACCCTCTCTGTCTGCGATTTTCACTAAGAAAAAAAAAACACGAATTTTTTGCGTGGAATCAAGTACCCTGACCTCTTAATATGCTGCAAATCCCTTATTTTGGTTCGGGAAAAGGTGGAGGGGGCAAAGAGGGGGATGTATTTAATAATGAACCATGTAATTCATACTCTGGGAAATTTATTTCTGTAAAATGTTGTTTTTTTTTCCTTAAACACACAAGATTTAGTCTATAAATTTAGGATGTTTTTGAAAGATACTATATTTTAACATCAGAATATATATACTTTCTCGCACAACAATTAAGATATATTTATTTTAAATCGTTCATCTTTCTCTCTTAGCTTGTATATAAAGACTGATACCTGGTATTAACTAAAGGAATATTGATGTTATAGGACATGCTAACTATATACTAAATATAAACTAAGAGGTATATTATAGGTTTTAAAACTTTTTAGTGTTAATCCATACATGATATTATAATTTCTTAGGGGTACTTAATTAGAAGGGCTACTTACATAAAGGCCCTTATAAATACTAAGATCAGGAGGGCGGAACACTTTGAGAAAGGGATAAATAAAGTAATTACTAAAACCATGATGAAATCTGATCAACTAGACAGAAAAATTCATATGGATAACATACTAACTTTTGTTTAGCACACTAACTAATTATACTATATAGCTTTTATTATATTGTAATATATGCAATGCACTTTAATTTCCAAACTAAAAATATTAAAAGTAAGTTTCCATCAAAATCAAATCAAGCACAAGATCTATAAAGTGCTACTTTTGAAAATATTTAAAAGTACGGGTGACCCTATGTACGCATGATACCCTAAGGTCTAATCTATTATTAATCAGTTTGCCCTTATCTTTATGCTTAAAAATTCCAATGTTTCCATGGAGCACAGCTCACACCTGTATTTACTATATCTTTAAGGCTGTGCTTTTCTTATTATTTCCCATTTAAGGTTAAACCCAATTCTGCTTTCCTTCAGTTCCCAAATGTTACTAGATAATGACGTACAATTTGCCATATGTTTAAGTTTAAAAGAGGACATGTGGTTGTACAGACTTTGTTTCATATTAATCAAATAACCAATGTATATAAAATGACTAGTTGTAGTTATTATTGTACATTTATAAATTACATTCTGGGTATATATATATATATATATATATATATATATATAAATTGAAGATATAAT
>NC_068992.1:14419215-14421764 GCF_001194135.2 Octopus bimaculoides
ATATCAGTGGCTAGCATATAATCAATGACCATATCAGTAAAATTAATTTTTAAGTATATAATTATAGAAATATAATTATAATTAAGGGCACTGGAATACCAGCGCCTATACACTTGAAGTAGATGTCGAATGAATACCTACAATCCACTCTAAATTTGTTATCTGTTTATAACCCCAGGTCAAAAACAAGAAGATTTTCAAAATTTTGTAAATCTTCTTGCTCACTACCTTGCATTTGACCTGGGGTTATAAACAGAGAACAAATTTAGAGTGGATTGTAGGTATTCATTCGACATCTACTTCTAGCGTATAGGCGCTGGTATTCCAGTGCCCTTAATTATAATTATATTTTTTTAGTGGTGCAGCACGGAATTTTGTCAGTGAACAGGTCACAGTTATAGTGAGACAGATATATTTTTTTATATTGGAACTTCATTTGAATAGATATAATTTAATTAGCGTAAAATTTTACTCATGTGATAGGGTCCAAGAAAGACACCATAAGCAATACTAACATGCTCCTTTAAGAATCAACAAATGTGCCATCCCAAACATGTGTCACCCCATCCATAACAATTTCCACTTTATGCAATACATCATAGACAAGATGGGTAAAGAAGCTGGCATGGATGGGCCCCTGATGAATTTGGATCAATCTAAAGCCTTTGATAGGGTTGACTCCCAATACCTGATGGCCAGTTTCAGTCCTGTTTTCCATGGCTAGATTACTACAATGTGCAGCGATATCTGCTCAGCATTTTGGGTAAATGGTTACCTATAAGAACTATTAGGCATCATGTATTTGGTCCATCAAGGGTGCCTGCTCTCATCTCCTCTGTATGTACTGGCTCTAGAGCCAGTAATACAGAAAATGGAGGTGTCGAGAGGTATCCCACATGAATTAGGACATGGGAGAACTGTGTCAGCATATGCAGACGATGTCACCATCATATTCTCAAACACTGGGCATGTAGACCTGGTTGAAACTGGTCTAAATGAATACAAGGTAGTAACAGGAGTAAGAATTAACCAAGAAAAGTCAATGAGCTTGCAGTTCATCACCTGAAGAGGCAGGTCCATGCCATCAAATAACGAGGGAGTGGTTAAATTGCTTGTGGTGTGGTTTGATCCAGATTTCTGGGTGGAGAAGAATTGGGATGAGGTGAAGAGCAGGGTAGCCAATCTCACCCAGAAATGGACCAAATGAAATGAGTCACTCGTCTTCTTAGGAAGTTCCTCTCCATCTAATATATATGGATCTATATCATGTGCTTCATACTATTTCCATCTACTATGGACTAAAGCAGAAGACACACACCCAAGGTGCCATGCAGTACAACTGATCCTAGAACTTTGTGGTCATGAACTGAACATCTAAACCAGACAGCCAAGCTTATTATTTTGGAACTAGATGAGAAAGAGATCAAAACGTAAATATCCAGTGGAATACCTGCATTTTCACTTTCAAATAAAATTGTTATTTCCTGTTTGTATCTGCATACTTTGCGGTAAACCAATGAACAAATGTTAAGAAAAGAAATATGCTCTAAGATACAGTAAATCAATATCAGAGATTTCAGGACACACTTTATAGCGACAGTTTGATTTGTAATGTATATGACTATCAAGTGAGAACAGTTGTTATAATAGCGCATTGTATATTTATTTGTACAGCTTATTACTCTTCCTTCATGTATCACTGGAGAGCATACATGAACAAGTTAATATTGTAGTAGACAATCAATCAAACATCAGCTGTTCATGTCATGTCAATGGCTTTTATATACTATTCTCCTCTGCCTTTTTTTGTCATTTTTCTTTCTTCTTTTCTTTTTTTTCTTCCTTTCTCTTTCTTTCTTTCTTTCTTTCTCTTTCTTCCTTTTTTCTTTCCTTCTTCCTTTCTCTTTCTTTCTTTCTTTCTTTCTCATCTAGGTGAGAGAAAATAGTAAGGGCTATTACACTTCCAAATTCTCTTGTGTAAACTCAGTTAGGCTTATGTTTAACTTTCACAGAAGAGTTAATCTTGTGTTGGTGGAATTAATCCTTGACTGGTTGATATTAAAACTGGACGTGGGGTAGATTTCATGTTGGATGGAACACTTACTTAATCTAAGGTGCTACAGTTAATTATGTGTATACGGTACACTTAATGTTAGGTGTTACTCTAAATCCTTAGATATTAGATGTTATTTTGGATGATAGAGTTGGTAAAGTTAATCTTGGCAATGAGAGTGATTCAGACAATCAAATTGGTGAAAGCGATGAGGAAAATAGTGATTCATTTGACCGAATATGCTAGTTGAGAGATAGGCCTACTATTGTTATTCTCCTGAATTTTCTTGTAATTTGGTCCATTAGTTTGCCTAACAAATATGGTAGTTGAAAGAAAGGTCTATTATTGTTGTTCTCCTGAATTTTCTTGTAATTTGGTCCATTAGTTTGCCTAACAAATATGGTAGTTGAAAGAAACGTCTATTATTGTTATTCTCCTGAATTTTCTTGTAATTTGGTCCATTAGTTTGCCTAACAAATATGGTAGTTGAAAGAAA
>NC_068992.1:14422080-14424246 GCF_001194135.2 Octopus bimaculoides
CTATTATTGTTATTCTCCTGAATTTTCTTGTAATTTGGTCCATTAGTTTGCCTAACAAATATGGTAGTTGAAAGAAACGTCTATTATTGTTGTTCTCCTGAATTTTCTTGTAATTTGGTCCATTAGTTTGCCTAACAAATATGGTAGTTGAAAGAAACGTCTATTATTGTTATTCTCCTGAATTTTCTTGTAATTTGGTCCATTAGTTTGCCTAACAAATATGGTAGTTGAAAGAAAAGTCTATTATTGTTGTTCTCCTGAATTTCTTTGTGATTCAGTCCATTAGTTCACACTCTTGAGACTTTTGAGCTGTGTATGCAATTATTTATTTATTTATTTATTGCTTTGGAGCCTAGATAGAGTGTAAAGTTAGACACAGGGGCCCAGGTCTGAGATGGCTAATTCAATGTAAAAATCAGGTTGGTTGTATATATTACAAGGGCAAATTCATGAATGTTTAACAGATTTTATTGATAGAAAATTATGCATATGTCATACATTAATTATCATAGTCCCACTGGCTGCATGAATAGTCTGTACAAATTGATTGAATTGCATTTGCTCGACCATTTGCTATCTGGTAAGTGAAAAACAAAAGATACAAGTCTGCTGCAAATTGTTAAAGTCTATTGGATGAAAGCTGAGCTGTGAGATCTGTCCTACTTGAATGCCATCATCATCTGACTAGCAAGAGGTGAGATGTGTGAATTCTTCAGTCTCCCTCAATACTCTGTTACAATTTAGGCATTAAATTGTTTAACTAGTGAAAAAAAAGGGGAAAATCTCAAGAACATTGAAGACGGTGTTCATGGTATAGCTTGAAGCTAATTGGTGAAATTTTAGGTTATCCACGTGAACATCATATGATGTGATTGTAGCTTACATATGGCTATGAACTGATAATTTTGTGGTTGGGGTTTCAATCTCTACATTATATAGGTGCTCAAAATTCCACAGTTGATCTGTAAGTGAATGATTGTGTGAAATTTGCTGGGTGAATAACAGTAAGGTATCTCAACAACTTAGACATTTGTCACATGATATCCTCAGTAGATAGAGTTGCATTCACAGGCTGGCTGTGAGTAAAGGATTAAGAGTAAAGACACCATTCAGTCATGAATGACCATGGAATTGCACCTGGAAAGTTACCCTCTGAGGCATGAGTCCAGGCAAGGTTGTTTATGGAAGGCCAGCTGTCATCCATGCCTACCAGTCTCCTCTCTCCATACCACCGATGTTATCCAATGGAGAAGCAAAGTACAATACAGCTTGGCACTAGTGACCTTGTGCATCATTTCTACAGCTGAGTGAACTGGAGCAACATGAAATAAAGTATCTTACTCAAGACCAGAACACACAGCCTGTTCTGGGATTCGAACTCGCTACCTCATGATTGTGAGCCCAGAGTACTGACACAGATTAAATTGTTCATTTGAAACATTGTTGGTTGCAGCAAGCAAGCACCATTGTGGGAACTCAGTGGAAGAGTAATTTTTTTTATTATCCAGTTTAGTTGTCACCTGTTGACATTTACGATATTGTAAATTTTGGTTTATGCAAGTCACACACACACATATCTGTTACATGTCTCTATGTCCCAGCAATCTTTAGTTTTATGAAGACGTAATAGCAAACAACAATGTGAAAAGAAGTGGGATAAATAAAAGGGGGAAAAAAATAAGTGTTAATAATCAAAAATAAAATAAGTAAAATGAAACTGAACAATACATTATACATTGACTAATTACAGTTGAATTGTGAATTAAACTCAGTGAAGCAACAAACTCAGAAACAAATTGGATGTCACTAAAACTGAGGCCTTTTCTCTTTGGCTCGTAATTTTCAATTCTTTTAAGTTCCAATTGTTTTCAAATTTGGTGCATTGTTGTAGTTTTGTATGCTAAATATGGAAATGAAATTTGTTTTCCCCATAAATTAATAGATATAGACGAGGCGCAGGAGTGGCTGTGTGGTAAGTAGCTTGCTTACCAACCACATGGTTCCGGGTTCATTCCCACTGCGTGGCACCTTGGGCAAGTGTCTTCTACTATAGCCTCAGGTCGACCAAAGCTTGTGAGTGGATTTGGTAGACGGAAACTGAAAGAAGCCCGTCGTATAATATGTATGTGTGTGTGTATATGTTTGTGCATCTGTGTTTGTCCGCCC
>NC_068992.1:14424259-14437805 GCF_001194135.2 Octopus bimaculoides
CTTGGCAACCGATGCTGGTGTGTTTATGTCCCTGTAACTTAGCAGTTCAGCAAAAGAGACCGATAGAATAAGTACTAGGCTTCCAAAGAATAAGTCCTGGGGTTGATTTGCTCGACTAAAGGTGGTGCTCCAGCATGGCCGCAATCAAATGACTGAAACAACTAAAAGAGAAAAAGAGAAAAAAAAAAGAGAAATAAAAAATTAATAGCTTTTAAAGTTTGCAACTTTTGGGTAATTTTAGCCAATTGAAAGTCACAGACATATTGGTGCCTGTTTCCAGAATAACAAGCCAAAGTATAGTTTACTTGCCAAATGCACAGCTGTTGATTACAATAGCTATATTCATGAAATATGTGAAAAGGACAAACTCTACAACCCAGCTCAGATTGGTAGACCTGGAAAAATTGTTGAGATAGATGAAACAGTCTTCTCAAGGTGTGTATACAACTGAAAAAGGATGCAACCGCAGCAGTGGGTTTTCAAAGGAATGTGTCAAGAGACCAGACATGTTTTTCTTTATACAGTGTCAAGTTGGAATTGTGACACACTAGAGGAATGTATACATCAATTGATTCACCAGGAGCCACAATTTTCAGTGACCTGTGATGTGCCTATTCTAGCATTCCTGAAATTGATGGTTATAATTTTTGGCATAAAACAGTGAACCACACCAGTGAGTTTATTAACTCAAAAGATGATTCCCACACACAATAAGTGGAAAGCACATAGGCCTCTGTAAAATGAAATAATAAACAATGTTGTGGGATCCACCATTCTATGGCTGACTCATATTTCTGCAAGTTTATGTGGCACAGGAGATACGAAAATTGTAATTTGTTTGACAATCTCCCAGAATGTGTAAGAAATAGTTTCTTGGATTCATAAACAAAAATCAAAACCTTAGCCAAGATTTTTCTTTGTAATAAAACAGGATTTGAAAGGTGGCTTTTAATGTGTGATGACAACATTACAATGACATATTCAACAACAGAAGTTTTATTAAGTTTTAATGAATAAAGTCATTTGAGATAATAGAATCAGCATGCAAAAAAAAAGAAATTTATTTCATAAAATAAATAAACTTTATTTCGTAAAATAAAAAGAGAATAAAGTGACCTTGAATAAGATGCTGTTTGTGTTTTTTGCTCCAGGATATAGGATTACATACGTAAAATTTATTATGTGGCAATTAACAAAGCATAAACTGTTATTAATAGCATTTAATGACGTTGGGAAGGCCTTGAACAAGGTTCCATGCTCTGCATTGTACTGACCACTAAGAAAACAAGGTGTTAATCAAGGACTTCTGACAGTGATTTCAAGCCATATTAGTATAAGCTGAATGTTCAGTAAGAAATTTAGTGTACAGATAGGTGTTCACTGGGCTCTGTCCATAGCTCTTGTTTATTCTAGATAATGGGACAATGTCGCCAATTCAGGATGGTTTGTTTAGGGAGAAATTTATAACTTCTGGCCTAGTTTTCATAATATGGACAAATATTCAAACACCTAAACATCAGCATTTCAAAGACCTAAGAACTAGTTAGTAAGAGGAGGAGGAAAGCACAGTATCCCAATGACATTTGGAAAGTAGCCTTGTTCATCATCATTTAATGTCTGCTTTTCTATGCTTGCATGAGTTAGATAGAATTTGTTGAGAGCTAAGTTTTCTATGGCTGGATGCCCTTCCTGCAGTTCATGTAAACAACAGGTTTTTTTGTAGTGAAAATCCCAAAACAAAAGCATGAGATACATTTGTAACAGGTTGTGTTACGGTTAAATCGTTCAAACTCTGAGAGTGTAATAATGGCTGTGTGGTAAGAAGCGTGCTTCCCAAGCACATGGTTCCTAGGTTCAGACCCACTGTGACACCTTAAGCAAATGTCTTCTACTATAGCCCCAGGCTAACTGAATGTTATGCATTGATTTGGTAGATGGAAACTGAAAGAAGCACATCTCACACACACACACATATAGATATATATAAATCAAAGTTAACATAAGCGATAAGACAATGACATAACAACTGGCAAAAAGGACAGAAACAAAATACACAGACCATTTGCAGCAGATTTCCTCATCAGTCGGTTTCTGGAAAGTCATTATAGTTTCACACCCCTTTATTACCAAGACTATATGAATCCAGCAAGGCATTAAGCCTCTGGGGAAGCAAACAAATGTATACAAGAACAAAACAAGACTGGAAACAAAGAGAAAGCAAGAATTATGCACAAACAACAGGACACCTTTCGGCTATGCAAAGCATGGAAAATAATTGTACATTACAAATACAAATGGATGAATAACAGAAAGGGTCTTTCGACTATTGGACAAATGTAACATTATGAAATAATGCAAGTGCAACAGAAAAAGAATTATACATATATAATGGATAAACGTCTTTCAGCTATACAACTGTAATGGTGCCTAATACCAGTCGCCATTTTGGGAAGTTCGTCCACGCATGCGCAGGGACATGTCTTCCGGAAGGCATGCAGGAAGTCCCTCATGCGCATGCGTGGTCATCCTATATCAAAGCGTTCCCGCCTTTTCTCGACCTCTTAGCGCTGAACCTTCGAAGACGACAGGACCACTAAGAGCCGCTCCGTAACTCTACCTTTGGGTCTATACTAACTGAGGCTGAAGAATGAATTAATCAACAGCATCGACACCGTCTTCACACCAACCATAAAGGGCGACCTGGCAATTCCGTTACCCGAGATATAGGCTGAGCACCTCATAATAAATATTTGTTATGCTGTGATTCAATTTATCCAGCGTGTTCGTTTTTATTGAAGAGAATTGATTTGTACGGGATAGGGTTACCCAATGAAATAAATAAGCATTTCGTTTGACAATAAACCTAAATGCTAAAAGATGATAAGATGTGATCTGAAGGAAATTTGGCTGCTATTTCTTGCAGGCCATGTGACCAAGTAGAGGTCCCTGCTTTTACGTTCGAGGGATCCCGTGCAATGGTGACTTTGTTGTTATCTAAAAATAGTTGGGTTGTTAGTTTAAAACATTTTATTGTCTCTTCTCATTTCTGTTATTTTAAATTATTCCGAGCCGAGTGTTTAATTGTTCTGTGCGTGTCGACAGAACAGAGAGGGGGAAGAGAGAGAGGGGGGATAGAGAGACAGACACAGAGAGAGAGAGAGATAGAGAGAGTGCGGTGGGCAGTTTAGTATCAGTATCCATTTCTTTTGTCTCTCAATCATAGCCCTCTGTTACTTAAATTAAACATCCCTACCAACCTACTAACACATATAGATAAGCACAGATTCGTACACACACACACACACACACTACATACATACGTACACACACATTATTTTATTCAATGATTCCAGTCAAAGTTTTTATGTATATTTGTCTATTTATCATTTACTTGTTTCAGTTATTGGACTGCGGCCATGCTAAAGCAACACCTTGAAGAGTTTAGTGGAACCAACCTCAGTACTTATTTCTTTTAAGCCTAGTATTTATTCTATCGACCTTCGGAAAGGCTTCCTTTTGTACACCTGCCCCCATAATTTTTTTTTTATATTACACATGTTGGAAAATTGTTTTCCTACCATGTCTTATAATAACGATGAGAAAGTCATCAAAATTAAGAATTTCTATTAAAAAAAAGCTTCACTTCTGTATTATGTATATTTATGGGCCAAGATTAGGCAAATTTCATAGAGTTAGGCAATTTAGGCTTTAACGTTAGACCAAACTGGCACGTGAATTTACATAATACAGAAACGAAGTTTTTTTAATAGAAATTCTTAATTTTATGACTTTCTCATCATTATTATTATAAGATATGGTAGGAAATCAATTTTCCATCATATGTAATATTTAAAAAGAAAATTTTATGGTGGGGTACGAAAGGAAGTCTTTCCTGACTTTTTTTACCCATCGGATATCATGTTTTATGAAATTTCAGTCAGGGTCGACACTTTCACTTGCTATCAATTTATTTTTATCCTCGTACCGGTGGTACGTAAAAAGCATCTTCTTCTGAACGTGGTCGAAGCCAGACCCCGCCACTCCGACTGGCTCTTGTGCTGGTAGCACGTAAAAAGCACCATCCGAACGTGGACGATGCCAGTGCCACCTGACTGGCTCCCGTGCCGGTGGCACGTAAAAAGCACACACTACACTCTCGGAGTGGTTGGTTGGCGTTAGGAAGGACATCCAGCTATAGAAACATTGCCAGATCAGATTGGAGCCTGGTGCAGCCTCCTGGCTTGCCAGTCCCCAGTCAAACTGTCCAACCTATGCCAGCATGGAAAACGGACGTCAAACGATGATGATGATGATGATGATTTTATTTTTAAGGACAATTTACTTTCACTTTTTACAACGGTCAACTGCATGTTAACCTAGAGCTGTACCTCTCACTCAACTTTGTTTCTGTATAATTTTCCGAAAAAGGCTATCCTTCGGTGGTGGTACATGACTTCATTTATCCACACAACTTTTTTTCATGACATAAAGAAGCTAGGCTGAGAAAGAAGGTAAAGAAAGCATTGTCTCCTCATACCGACACTCTCTAGGCCAATATCGAAGGATCGCCCTGAAAAATATGTATTTTTTAATGAACATTTTTAGAGGTGCATTCTAGAGAGCCTAGGATAAGGTTATATTGGAATTTGTTGTAGAAGTCTTTTCGAGTAGTGGAGATAAGTATTAAATAATTTACACACTTCGATTTGTTTCCTCATAACTCTCTGAAAACGAGATGTTTTTCTTATATTAAAATTTGCTAGAAATGCAATCTCAGATTATGTAAGAATCTGGCGTGAAAAGAAAAAGGAAAGAAAAGAAAGAATTGGGTAGGGGAAGGTTGTCCGATAATCCTAATTTTGTCTTTGTTACTCTTTTACTCTCTTTTACTTGTTTCAGTCATTTGACTACGGCCATGCTGGAGCACCGTCTTTAGTCGAGCAAATCGACCCCAGGACTCATTCTCTGTAAGCCTAGTACTTATTGTATCGGTCTCTTTTTGCCGAACCGCTAAGTTACGGGGACGTAAACACACCAGCATCGGTTGTCAAGCGATGGTGGGGGGGACAAACACTGACACACAAACACACATACATATATATATGTACATATATATACGACGAGCTTCTTTTAGTTTCCGTCTACCAAATCCACTCACAAGGCTTTGGTCGGCCCGAAGCTATAGTAGAAGACACTTGCCCAAGGTGCCACGCAGTGGGACTGAACCCGGAACCATGTGGCTGGTAAGCAAGCTACTTACCACACAGCCACCCCTGCGCTACATTTTTTTTGACGAAGTGTGTGAATTATCTGCCCGTTCCTTATTTTTCCACATCAAATTCCAATATAATCGTAGTCTTCATCATCTGGAACGTATTTGTTGAAAATCTTACAAAAGAAATATCCATTTTTCGGAAAGTTATAAGAAAAACAAAATCGGTGGGACACATCTGTAGTTAAAGGATTTCCTCACTCTCCCCTTCATTTTGTATTAGTCCCATATTTCATAAAATGGAAATTAACGATACTGAAGAAAATTTTTATTCCAAAAATTTCAATATTTTTACATCTCCATATTCTAAATCTTCCTTACCAACCTTTTAGCTTTCCACGAGGTATGGGACTTCAAGAAACAGATTATTATATGAGAGAGGAGTTATTCAGTGTATTCTATATTTACAGATACTTATGAGCTTCCGTAATATTTTTAACGTGTTCCCCCAACCCCTCATTATACTTGCCCTTCTATTCTCTTGCAATATCTTTCTTTAAATCATACCCGATAATCACATTAACTGAAATACTGTCATATATGTTTTACGTTTATCATTTTATTCTCGCATTTGGTTCATGTCACTGTGAGATTTGTTATCTTAGATATTTATCTACACATATACATATATATATATATATGTGTGTGTGTGTGAGTATGTATGTATGTATGTATGCGTGTGTGTATATATATATTCTTTTTTGATTTACTATATATACATACAATTGCAGCGTGGAAGGTGTTTATAAGCCATTTAAAATAACACACAAAATCCGTTAGATTCACTTCAACATTTAAATTTAATTTGCCAAAATATCTTCGTCGCTTTGAGACCGCGACCTGTTCACTGACAAAATTCTGTGCTGTAAATGTTGAAGTGAATCTAACGGATTTTGTGTGTTATTTTAAATGGCTTATAAACACCTTCCACGCTGCAATTATTTTCGTTCCAGCACACGATCTCAGATCAGGTCACTTGCTATGCAAGTGCATCTCACAGCCCTGTTTCTCTGTATCATTGCAATCCAGCAGCTCCACCGCTCTATATATACCCAGGTTTTCACCACTCACTTCCCCTCCGCACCCCCTAATCACATTTCTTTGGCAATATCCTGCCACTAATATTATGACCTTCAAACACCCACTTCACCTTGGCCACCACTTCAGCTTTGATGTTGCAGGTAGAGTGGTTGGTATCTTTATCAACCATTGTAATCCATGAGATTATTATCAAGGTGATTAGGAGGCCAGATATTGGAACTGGTGATGTCATAGAAACTCTCCATTAATCACTTCTGACTCTTTCTGGAGGTATGGCAAGAGGCCAAAGTCTGCTGCCACACATATGGCCATCTAGCATTAACCCTCCCCAGCTGGGGTTTGACCCATCTCCAGCAACTTCTCACAGCCATCTGTATTGAGCCTAAGGCTTCGTTCAAAGATGTGGGGCAACATGATGTAGCCTTCACTAGAGACATTGCACCAACTTCCCTGTGGTATTTGTTCTGGCTCTTTGCATTCTGAGTTCAAAATCTGTCGTTGCCCAGCTTAACATCCCTATGTGTTACCTTAAGTGCCTTTAATTGAATCTATTCTGTCACAAACGTATAGGCCAAGTTTTCAGTTTGAAGGTATTTTCCTCCTTCCTGACTCCAATGTAGAGATTTGATTAGCACCTCAATTTGGTGTCTTCAATACTTTTAGCAGAGACCATTCTGTAGAAAGTATTTGGATCAGGTTTCTAGTTTGAGGACACTTTCTTCCATCCCTCCCTCCAGTTCTGGAAACCTTATATGGGTCATGGGAACTACCTTCTCTCCTGACTAAAATAAGATGAAAAGTAAAATAGCATCATAACCATCAATCCTGTAGCTATGAACATCATCAACATCTTTTAGAAAGGCAGATCTCTTCCTCCAAATCGTAACACATTGAGACCACTACATTCAACCACCTCTTTACTCATAAGATAAGCCTCACACAGAAGATAGGTGATGGCTTGATGAAGTAAAAAAATACTTTGTTCTAACATATCAATCAAGCAGTGGTATCAGAAAAACTTTTAGTTCCATTTCTTGTAATTTACTTGTTATCTCAATAAACAACACAAGCTGCTGGTAAACAACTTGTCAGCTGATCAAGTATACATTGTGTATCAGAACATGACTGGAATAATATGTGAGTCTGTTCTCGCATGTGTTCTTTTCAAGCTAGATCAACAAGAAGGACTGACACCAGGGTATCCAGCACCTTAGGTAAGCCCTACATTTCATACTTACTTATCCCTAGCCCAACAAAGTGTGCCCCATTCTACAGTGTTCTTCCCTTCTCCCAGCCCTGCAATGTTCTCCCATCCTTCCAATGTCCCCTCCTTCTCCCTTTTTCCTAGCCTTTAAATGTGCACCTTTCTGCCAGCCCTACAATGTATGACCCATTCTCCTAGCCCTACAATGTGCACCCCCATTCTCACAGTCCTGCAATATGCGCCCCTTCTCTATTTTCTCACAAGTTCTTCCAATTGTTATCCTTTTCTACACCAACTGAAAAATGTGCTACCTATCAAAATTACAATTAACTTGTCTATATTAATGAGTAAACCTGTTATCTGGCAAAAATTGAAATTCAAACGCCAGATCATGTGATAGGTCATACACTATACACCCCACACTCCACCTATCTACCTCACTTACCACCCATGTCCTCTTTCTTCCTCTGTTCTGAGAATGATTTCACCTGCTCTCTTTATTACTAAGCTTCATGTTTTTAGTTAGGTTAAGAAATATTGTCCAAGTTATCCAAAGTTTGCATAACACCCCCAAATTTTAGCAGCCAAGATATTTGCATAGTTTCCCTAACATCCCACACTAGCCCTTCCTGCAGGTCCGTCTCACACTATCTCAAAACATACATCCACGGTTTCACGTATAGTTGAAATCACACTGATATTTACCTACCATTTTCTAAACAGCTACACAACTACTCCACCCTTATATCGGTCACTTAGAAACCCTCATTCCAAAACAAATTTGTTAATTGTCTTACCTACACAGTCATGCTACTACCTTGTGAATGCCTTTGTTAAAAAGCCTTTCCCTAGCTTTATCATTTAACTTTTTTATCTTTGAAATAGATAAAAGGTGTCAATTACAAAGAAACGTAACCTACTTACTGTATTTCACGACGTTTATCTTTTAGGGAGGTGAGTTAGCATGTCTCTGGCCCTGGCGTAATTACAAATTCTTGGTTCCAATGAGTTGTGTATAAAACAGAGGAAAGTAAACAAGAAACCGAGTTGCAATTAACTGCTACATTTTATTCAACTATTAAATGAATTTCTACAGCAACTGTTGGTTACAGCACAATAATAACTATCTGAAGAAAGTATACATATTTGCTTTTCAAATCAGTCGGAACTTGGTGATGTGTGCTTGAGAGCCAAGAGCAGAAATATGTGCCGTTACTTCTTGCAGTCTCTCATTCTTCCTGCTTATAGATGCATGGCAAACAAGAATGCAAGCAGCATGTCAAAGCCACCTGCAAAACAACTCTCCTCTCTGAACAAAACTGGAAGAAATCCCTTTATTTATAGATGCTGTAAGGCTCCAGAGAGCAAAGATTATTTGCTGTGCTTGATTGGTCTGTCATGTGATTCGATTGGACAGCTAACATACCCAATCTCAACAATGGACTCGGTCAATGAGTCGTGTCATTTAAGGTTCGAGTGGACAGGAGGCGACTTACATAAGTAGAAATTACTCCTGTGGTATGTCTGTCCTTCTAGCTGTCATGACCATTATAAATGCAGTCAGACATACGACAGAGGCAGACAGCCATCACCAAGCAGACAGCCAGCAAGTAACTTACGCCAGTCAAGCAGCTAATATAGAACCACATATTCAGCATGAACGACCCAACACAGTAGCAGTGGCAGAACATAAACAGACACCACCGAATGACCAACGCACACACGGAAACAAAACATACCCGGTTCTACCTCATTACATCGACACAATATTTTCCTTGTTTATTTTCTTCTTCACCAACACGAAGCAAGTTGGTAATGTTACGTAGTGAATTTTATGGTGTATACAAGTAAACGCAAGTGTCGATTGGATAAATTATTTAAACCACAGTCCGATGCTTTCCCATTGTTTTACTTTGATGTCGTCCACAGGCCTATTTCATCTGCTGCCTCAACATTTTTTGCTACACCTTTCCCACTACAGATCCATCCTGTGACTAAAGCTTGTGCCACAGTTAGAGAAGAGACGTCTGTGAATGGAATGACTTCTGGCCAGCGGGAAAAAATGGTCGATACAGGTTAATAAAAACGTGTAGCCCTGACTCGCAAGCCAAGGTCCTTCTATATCAACATGTATGTGCTGGAATCGTGCATCTGGAGTGGAGAAAGTATCTAACGGTACACGGATATATTTATGTGCCTTGAATCTTTGACAATCGACACAGGTACGAGTCCAATTAGCTATGTATCGACGCATGTTCGGCCAAACGAAACCAGCTGAAATAAGCTTCAATGTTGCTGTTATACCAGGATGTGAAATATTGTGTAGTGCTGAGAAAACGATACGGTGATGCTTTTCAGGAAGTAAAGGACGAGGTTTTCCAGAAGAAATATTTCAAAGGATCTGTTTGTTTGAAGTCGCAACTGGGAAAAATTGGAGGTCGAAAAGAATTAGTTCTGGTTGTTGTATATTATTCAAATCAACGGATGGCTGATCTTCAGACATTTCGTCCAAGTTAATTTCTGCAGTTGAAAATAACGCGTTGACGGGTAAACGGGATAAAGGTCTGTAACAATGTTCTCAGAACCTAGAATGTGTCGTATATCACTCGTGAACTGTTAAATGTACTCCAAATGTCGAATGTTTCTCGGAGAAAATTTATCTGGCTTGCAGTGTAAAGCAAAAGATAACGGTTTATGATCTGTAAACATTGTGAAGTTTCTCCCTTCCAAAATGTGTTGGAAATGTTTAACTGAAAGGTAAGTAGTTAACAGTTCACGACTGAATGCGCTATATTTAGTTTCAGCTGGTTTTAACTGTGTAGAGAAAATCGCAAGAGGTTGCCATTCACCATGGTGGAGTTGTTGAATGACTGCGCTGACGCCAATTTCGGACGCATCAACTACAAGAGAAATTTCAGCATCAGGAATGGGGTGAGCCAACATGGAGACACGAGATAGTTTCTGTTTAACATGTCGAAAGCTTATATTTCAGTAGGAATTAAAGGAATCTTTTCTGCTCTCTTCTTGCAGTGTTGCAGCAATTTGTTGAGAGAGTATAAAGTTTCAGCACAACGAGGTATAAAACGTCGATAGAAATTAACAAATCCAAGAAATTGCCTGAGCTATCTTAATATAACCTAATCTAACACTACCAAACTTAGCTAACATCATCAGAGCCTTTAGTGGGACCCATACTAATGCAGTCATTCAGGCCAGGTCTTCACTTTGAAGACACTTCCCACCCTCAGTTCCATCAGCCCTGAAGATCCTGAAAAGTGTTATGAGTATTGCTCTCTTTTCCGACTTTTGATTTGATGGCAATTCTTCATGTTCATTAAAAAAAAAAAAATGAGGAAAGCCAGCAAGGCCGTTAAGTGGCGACCCAGACAGATCTTTGAATGACAAGCTCTGTGGCACTTTGGGAATATATGTAAGCTTTGATTAGATAGATTGCACAAGATGATGGCTAAATGATAGAATAAATACAAAAATGTACTCCAGACAATAACAGAGGAATTCAAGACAGGCTGCTCCTGGAAGCTCCTCTATGCTGAACTAGAGAAGAAGTTCCAAGTATGGAAGCAAGGTCTAGAATCAAAGAGCCTTAGAGATAATCTAGCAAAAACCAGAGTTATAGTAAGTAGGAAGGCAAACAAATCCCAAATCCCTTCAAGTAGATGACCCTGCTCAATCTGTAGAAAAGGTGTAGGTAGAAACTCCATAGGATGCACCCAGTGTAAGCTTTGGACACATAAGAGGTGCAGCAACATCAGAGGAAGGTTGACAGGGAAAGTTACTTTTGTATGTGGAAGGTGCACAGGTACAATAAATGCTAAACATGTGTGGAAAATAGACTCCATCAACTGCCAGGGGGAAAAACTAGAGGTAGTACGTAGCTTCCGTTATCTAAGTGACCAAGTTAGTAGTGGAGGTGAATGCTCCGTGAGTGTAGCTGTGAGAATAAAATGAGGCTGGGCAAAGTTTGGAGGGCTCCTACCCCTGCTGGCAACAAAGGACCACAGAGTGAAAATGCAGATTGTTTGATGTCTGTGCACGAACAGCTATGCTGCATGGCAGTGAAACATGGGCTATGACAGTCAAGGACATGCATAGGCTTGAAAGAAATGAAGCCAGTATGCTTCGCTGGATGTGCAATGTCAGTGTGCATGTTCGATAGAGTGTAAGCGTCTTGAGAGAAAAGTTAGGCATAAGAAGCATCAGATGTGGTGTGCAAGAGAGATGACAGTGCTGGTATGGTCATGTGATGTGTATGGACGAGGACAGCTGTGTGAAGAAGTGCCGATCTCTAACTGTGGAGGGAACCTGTGGTAGAGGTAGACCTAGGAAGATGTGAGACGAGGTGGGGAAGCATGATCTTCGAACTTTGAGCATCACAGAGGCAATAACTAGTGACTGAGACCATTGGTGATGTGCTGTACTTGAGAGGACCCGTCAAGCCAAGTGCACTCGTGCTGAGTTCCTTTTGAGTATTGGGCCTTTCGGAGGCAGTAACCAAAACCTTTGACGTTATGTCGTGCTTGAGAAGAAGACCCATCAAGCTGAGCAAAATCACAGTTGTGACAGATACTGGTGTTACGCAAATCGGCACCTGTGTCAGTGGCACGTAAATGCACCCCGGTGTCACACAGATGGCACCCATGCCGGTGGCACGTAAACGCACCCATTACGCTCTCGGAGTGGTTGGTGTTAGGAAGGGTATAGAGCCATAGAAAAACCTTGCCAAATGGAACTGGAGTCCGGTGCAGCCTTCCAACGTGCCAGCCCAACCAGACTGTCCAACCCATTCCAACATGGACAACGGACGTTAAATGATGATGATGACTATTAAAATTACTTTGACCATTAATTGCCAACGCTGCGCTTCTACCTCCTCTTCCAACAACAACAACAACAACAACTACTACTACTACTACTACTACTACTACTACTACTACTACTATAAATGCCATCTTAATGCAGGGACGCAGTGGGCAAATAGCACAGAGACGTCTTTGTGTCTTGGGATCCATTTATGATTAATGTATCACATGGCTTGCAGTCCGTTAATACAATAGAGTCCGGTGTACAGATTTTGCCTGGAGACCCATAATACTGTTACGACGCTCATGATTACTACTATCACTATTACTACTACTACTACTACAATCAAGAAATGCTTCCATTCCCCCACCCCTACTTCCCGTATCATTTCCCTATCATCACCATGGTCGTCTGTACGTTCCGATGAATACGTACACAATTATTCCCCTTGACCATGTAGCATCGTTTGCTCTTTTCCTCCCTCCCTCCCTCCTTCCCTCCACCCATCCATCCATCTCTCGTGCTCCCAGTCATTCCTATTCCTCCCTTTCCTCCACACATCCGTCCATCTTTCCTGCACTCCGGTCTCTTTCCTCCCTCCCTCCCTCGCTTCCTTTCTCTCTATTTCTCTCACTCCCTTCCTCCGCATTGCTGGTCTACGTCCCTTCTCATTTCCCCTTTTCTCTCTCTCTCTCTCTCTCTATCTCTATCTCTTCATACCTCCCCGTTCCCTTCCTAGATCTTTTCTTCCTCCTTCCCTCATCCGCATTTCCTAATCTGTCTCTCTCTTGTACTCTCTCTATGTTTCTCCACTCCCCCTCTCTCTCTTGTCACATTAACATCCAAGAAGAGGTCGCACATGTGAATAACATCTCGGTTTAACTACCGTTACACATAATTTTGTATACATAAAATACATGTATATATTTACATATATACACACACACGCTAGCATTTCGTGAGTACCGTCATTCTTTTTGCTTCAGCAATTTTGTTTAAAACGATCATCGTATTTTTATTACTAATTATTATTATTATTATTATTACCTTTGTTATTAGCAATATTACTAATCTCTCTCTCTAATATATATACTCATGCGTGTTTATATTGTATTATATGTGTGTGATGAGCTATGTATGTATGTATATGATCTTTGCTATATGCATTCATGTTAAACATGAGACTATATATATATATATATATATAT
>NC_068992.1:14437978-14438611 GCF_001194135.2 Octopus bimaculoides
TATATATCTTCATCCCTCCTTCATCATATATATATATATATATATATATATGATGAGGGAGGGATGAAGAAAGAAGGAAAGGAACGTAGATGTCTTTGTAAATATATATGGCATTCGTACACCTTCACATATATGCATACAATATATATTTACATACACACACACACACATCTCTGTGTCTACATGCCTGAGCGGTTGTATTTTTGTCATGGTGTGATATAAGTTTTGCATCAACGAACCCTTGTGACACACACCAATCTTCTCTATATTCGACATTTAATATTCTCATTTCTTCATCCTCTTTCAGTTGAACGCTACACTTTGCCATATCTCGCAATATTTGCCACCAAGATTCTCTTGCCTTTGCTTGTTTTATCAGCAAAGAAGAAAATGTGTGTGTGAATCTCTCTCTCTCTTTCTACATATATATATATATATGTGTGTGTGTTTCTCTGTCTGTCTGTCTGTCTGTGTGAATCTCTCTCTCTCTCTCTCTCTCTCTACATATATATATATATATGTGTTTCTTTGTCTGTCTGTCTCTCTCTATCTATATATATATACACGCATGTATGTGTTTGTTTCTCTCTCTCTCTCTCTCTCTCTCTCTCTATATATATATATATATATATA
>NC_068992.1:14439123-14442653 GCF_001194135.2 Octopus bimaculoides
TATATATATATATATATATATATATATATGCATGTATGTGTGTGTGTGTCTCTCTCTCTACCTATCTATCTGTATATATACGTATGGGTAAATTTTACCTATGTATGCATATAATTCTAGTGAAGTATATTTTTGAAAATGAAATAGTGAGAAAAATGTACGCGTATATATATATTTATATATATACATATGCATGTGTGTTTGTATATATATTACCTAGTGAGGTGGGGGGGCAAATTATTCGGTAACATAGCTTTTTCTGTATGTGTATATGTGTGTGCGCGCCGTCTTAATTTGACGAGGCCGGACTGCCCCGGTTAGGACCGTTCCCATAAATTAATTGTACACTGATGTATATATATGTTGCCCTTGTAGAAAAATCAAGGCATTTTCTATCGGCATCTCTGAAATTTATCTCTTCCACCCATCCCCGTCTGTATATTGTATCGTCATTGTTAGTATTACTGCCACCACAAGCAAATTCATATCCACCGTAAATAGCTTTGACAGTTTCCCCATTATACTCGCATCTAAGATGCTATTACATTCACAAACACACCTGTACTTGACTGATATTGCATCGATCTTCTAGACAAATATAAAGAAAAGAAAGGGAAAATACGGTTAATTAAAGATTCGCGCCTATTATCTGTTGTTTGTTTCTGGGTTCGATCCGATGGGGGGATCAATAAGTACAGGTCGATAATAGTCACCTGAATAATTATTTGTTAACAAAAATCTTTTTACCTTGTAACTTGTCAGAAGAAAGTTTCCAAAGGAATTATTTATTATTATTATTGTTATTATTATTATTATTGTTATTATTATTATTATTATTATTATTATTATGTGATCATTTGTCATCTTTAATCCATGCGTGGTCGATTGTATAGATAAATAACATAATGCGTTAGAAATCAAAGTTATTGTTTATCCTTTCTTTGTGGGAAATAGCATTCTATCTCGGCAAGAGAAATTCTTTCACTCTAACATTGTGTGTGTGACACACGTACACACATCTACGTTGTCATCTGTCTTGTAAACATGTTCGGGGTTAGTAAAAGAAAAAAAAAATGGTACAATCGATTTAATAGACAAGACGTCCCCCCACCTCAGCTTCTACTCCCAAAATAAGTCTGCTGTTGCTAAAATAATTCTCATTTATTTTCTTCATCATCTGGTTTCGATTCATGTTCCTGTAGTTCGTTAATCTTCGCATCAATAAATGTTGATTAAAAAGGTGTAAAAACACGTTAATGTGTAAATGTATATATTTCCACTTTTTAAGAAAAATTTTTTTATTGTATTTCTATTTTAGATTCGAAATATGTGTGGAGTTCAGTTGCTTTACATTTTCTCTCTCTCTTTTTTTTATCCTTTCGAAATTCTTTGAATTAGTTCTTCGTCTATTTGCAACAACAAAAAAATACCCCTTGGCTCACTTTCTGCCCATGTAAGGAAATCATCCCCACCAAACCACCAACTAATATCATCTTTGCCAACGTTAAACATTGTTATTGGGTGCCAACTCATTGTTATTTAGTAACAGAATCGGTGGTGTGTTGAAGACAACCGCCCTGCCTTTACTGTTGAAGTCCAAATATCCTGATCGATTTTCTACACCTCTTTTATTTATCCTTTTTTTCCTCCCCAAAAAGTCGGTTAAATTAATTGCCCAGACATACATTAAAGGGTTAATTAAGTGAAGGAATGGAACTGGTTGATCTCTTTAAACCGTTTCCTCCGCTAAAATTTGTGGCCTGGTGCCAATGTAACAATTATCGTTAGAGTCATCGTTGTTGTTCTCGTAAAAGAAAAACAGAAGTCTTATTTATAAGTATTTTGTTCATAAACAAAGCCATGAAAAAAAAATATTATTTGTTATCTTGTAAAAGAAAACCCAAACCAAAAAAATTATAGTATTTATTCATAAATAAACTCGTTATTGTCAGTAATAAAAGAATAATTATTAATATTGTTTTGAAAATCGTTTCGATACCTCTTCGATATTGTTGTTGCTGTTACAGCTTTCGTCGTCTTAATTTAAACCAAAATAAACAGTCGAAGAAAGCATCGCTTGGAGTCACTCTGCCATCACATTTCATGTCTCATAGTCCTGTCTGTAAATCTGTTGCAGTCATTGTTGTCGTTTTCATCATAAATAGTGTTTTAGAAATTGTCCTGAGTTTATTATAATTATCATTATAATTATCATCATAATTATTATATTTTTTTTTTGGTAAAAAAGGAAAAAAAGAAACCCCCGAGTATTCTTATTGTTATTAACGTTTTGTTTTCGTATCATTTTGGTGAGGGAGGGAATCTTTATCATCTGCAACCACCACCTTCCATCTTGTTGATTCGCATTCTTCTGAGGGTTTTCATGTTTTGTAGTTTTATTCCGTCTTTTTAGTATAATTCTTCTTTTGTTCGTAATAATTTGTAATTTAACTAGTTCCTTTTAATTATTTATTGAATTATCTTTGGCGAGAGGCGCACGAATAAATCTTATTCCTATGAACGGTTCCTAACTTTACTTTCATGTGTCCCATGAATAATGGAAGAATGGCATCGGAACAACACGCAATAATTTGCGTCACATGTATAACGAAAAATACATATATTCATTTGCGTGTGTTAGTGTGTGTAAAACATGTCTACACTCACACACACGCACGCACACACACATTCACATTACATTATAAACAATGGGTTTCTTTCCATTTCTGTCTTACAAATCTGTTCACAGCTAGGTCTATAGTGGAAAACACTTGCAAAGAGTGCCATACAGCTGGACTGAACCAAGGGCCATGTGATTGGGGAGCAAAATTCTTACCAGACAACTACACCTACGTCTGTGTGGGTTGGGAGTACGGACATAAAGGACGTTTTTAGGGGCCTCGACTTTACGTAGCCACACGGATCTTCTCAAGCATAGCAAATCGGCGCTTGTCTCAGTCCTTTGTCATCTCCTTTGTGTTGCTCACCTTCAGATTACTTTTCATCACTTTGTCTTAAGTTTCCCTGGGTGTTTCTCTTCCACAAGTTCTTTACTCATTTACAGAAGGGTACTTCTTTATGCAGCTGTTTTCATCCATACACATCACATGACCATGCCACCACAGTCTTCTCTCTTGCGCATTACATGTGGTGCCTCTTATATACCTAAATTTTCTCTCAACACATTTGCACTTTGTCATACATGCACACTAACATAGCACAGCCAGTGAAGCATGTTGGCTTTATTTCTTTCAAACCTTCACATGCCCCTGATGTATATATGTCTGTGAGTGTATGTATGTATATATATATATATATATATATATATATATTGTCTTAATAGCTGATGAGATGCCAGAGCAGTTTTCCGCCCCGACATCCGTAACTCAGAGTTTTATTATGGTAACCGAATAATTGTCTCATATTATACTACAGATAAATTCCTCTATTTACATAATATCGAGGTCTCATTCATTCTTTTGTTGTCATACCATTATTATTAATATATATATATATATATATATATATAT
>NC_068992.1:14442924-14446677 GCF_001194135.2 Octopus bimaculoides
CTATCATATCTCTAGCTGCTTCAGATACCAAGATATGAAAATTGTCAGAGTGTACTCTCTTTTACTCTTTTACTTGTTTAAAAAAAACGAAATTACTTTCTTGCCAACCCAATATCATCATCATCATCATCATCATCGTTTAACGTCCGCTTTCAATGCTAGCATGGGTTGGACGATTTGACTGAGGACTGGTGAAACCGGATGGCAACACCAGGCTCCAATCTAAATTTGGCAGAGTTTCTACAGCTGGATGCCCTTCCTAACGCCAACCACTCAGTGTCAATGTTTTATAATCTGAACTGTCAGTGACCTAGTGGGTCATGGGTAGGCTAGTATATATATGTGTGTGTGGGAGGTGTATACTTATGTAAGAGTTGAAGTGGAGTAAGAACAGGACTTAGATGTGGCTGTCACTCCTTATCACTCTCTGCGGTTTCATTTGTCAGTCATTCATTCCACCACAATCTTCTTTGGGTACTCCATTATTTCATGTTTTCATCTTTGTCTTTGTTGCTCACAAGTATGTTTTCCACTCCTACACCTGATAATCTGGTCAAACAAAGTACTGCGGGGGTTTTTGGAGACACTCCCATCCACCAGGCCTGAATTGTTCATTCTATAAGCTGCCAAACTGATCTGCTGTGTTTATCTGTATACATCATCATCATCATCATCAACCTTTAATGTCTGTTCTCCATGCTGGCATGGGTTGGACAGTTTGACCAGAGCTGGCAAACAGGAGAGCTGTTCCAGGTTCCAGTATGATTTGGCTTGGTGTCTATAGCTGGATTCCGTTCCTAATGCCAACCACTTTACTGTGTGTGCTGGGTGCTTTTAACAGGGCTTTTGTGACCGATCTTCTACATTTGGGGCAGTGGCCTTAATACTTCTGTTGTAGAGGAGGGATCTTCTTGAGTACAACAAGGCATCAGATATCTTGGTCCTTTGTCATCTCCTCTGTAAGTTTAGTGTCCTGAGGTTGTCCTTCAGTACTTTGTCCCTTTTCCATGAGTTCCCTCCACTTTGAGTGATTGGCACTTCTTTCTGGAGCCGTCTACATCCATCTGCATCACATGACCAAACCTGTGCAGTCTTCTCTCTTGTACACTGCATCTAATTCCTCTTACCTTACAACACACTTGCACTCTGTTGCACATTTTCACTTACATTGCACATCCAGTGCAGCAAATTAGCTTCATTTCTCTCTTGCTGTTGCATATCTTCTACATTCAGGGCCCATGTCTCACTACCATGTAGAATTGCTGTTCTTATATATGCACCATACAATCTTCCTTTCACTTGGAGAGTGAAACCTTTGGCTGCCAACAGAAGTAAAAGCTCTGTGAATTTTCTCCATTCTATTCTTATTCTAGCTACAACACTTTTCATTCATCATCCTCTACTAATAATTTGGTTACCTTGGTAGCAGAAATTATTCATTATTTCTAAAGAGCCTCCAAGGCATTAGAGAAAGTCACCTCCCTAAGTACCTGTAGTTTTTATGGTTCCTGTGCATCTTCCACAAACAAACACTACTTTCTCTGATAACCTTCCAGTTATTTCACTTCACCTCTTTTTTGTCCATATATATATCGTGCCAGTGGCACGTAAAAGCACCCACTACACTCTCGGAGTGGTTGGTGTTAGGAAGGGCATCCAGCTGTAGAAACTCTGCCAGATCAGATTGGAGCCTGGCATAAATGGTTAATGGGTGGGATGTGGTGCTGAAGAAGGAACAATAGCTCCAAAAACATAGTTCCAATACCTATTTTTCTGTTTTCCATCCCGTTGTTTACATAGACATATTCATATACAAAATGTTTTTAACTTTCAATGCTGACTCAGAAAATCTATGGAGATAAGCTTAAAGGTATATATATATATATATATATATATATATATATATATATATATATATATATATATATACACACATACATACACACAGCTATGGTTAAGAAGCTTATTTCTCAACCATGTGTGTATATATATGTGTACACAAACACACACACACACAAACAGAAGCTGTGAACCGGAAGAATTGTTAGTGTTGGATAGAAATATGTCATGGTGTTTCTGTGGAGAAACAAACCATTACCTTATATAGGCATTCATCTATGTGGAACTCCATTTATTGACTCTGGCTGCCTTGGATTCTTTGTATGGCTTATTAAACAATTGCCAGAAAGCTTTAATTTTTATCATACGTAGTTCTGTGTCATTACAGTTATGAGAACAATTAACATGTTGATAATTAAGTACTCCCTATACATTATATGCACCCCATTCATTCACACCCACTTTAGATTCTGGGACAACCAGTCGTTGAAAAATTGATAATCGATGCTGGTGTACGTCTAATATTTACACATCTCCAACAACCGTTTTCATGATTTTTATGTTTGGACATTTAAAATACATTCGCCTGCATTTTGCAATCGTTTTGTTGTCAAGCTTAGCATTAATACGAATTAATTATTGTGATGTCAAGAGCACACACAGCAAAGCTGCAATTCAAACAGATGAATAAAAAAAAAAAAGAGATACTTTCTCTTTGAATTATTATTGCCATGAATATCTATATTGTATATGTTTTAGGTATTCTAAATTGCTTTGAGATATATGTAAATAAAGTAGTGAGTCAGCAGAATCATTAATTAGCATACTGGACAAAGGGCTTTGCAGTTTTTCTTACAGCTTCTGAGTTCAAATTCCACTAAGGCCGTCTTTGCCTTTCATCGTTTCAGGGTTGATAAAATAAGTACCAGTTAAGCACTGGGGTTGATGTAATCAATATACCCCTTCCCCCAAAATTTCAGGCCATGTGTCTCTATGAAAATGTCTGTTTTTCCATGTTAACAGGGGTTACACGAATAAATGTTGTTGAGGCATTGTTTTACAGCTGGATGCCCTTCCTGTCACTAACCCTTACTTGGTTTTTAAGTAAAAAAAGTTTGCATTCCACCCGAGTTTGAAATTGTGGAACTGGTGGGTGATTTGTTGATAGGGAAATGAGATATTGACATATCAGTAGCTGAGCAGTTTTTCATGCAAGTACAGAATATATAAACATTGACACAAACACACACACACATACATGATGGGCTTTGTACAGTTTCCATCTACCAAAATGGAAACATTGGTCAGCCTGGAGCAATTGTAAAAGGTACCACACACTGGTATCATTGAGCATGAAACTATATGGTTATGAAACAGGCTTCTTCAGCACACTGCTGTTCCTGCATCTATTGTATATATTATTTATTATGTGACTTTTGTGGTGCTCCAGCATGACCATTGTCACATGGCTGGATCAAATAAAAAATATGAATCAGGACTGAGGTTAATGTTATGTCCTGAAAAAAAGTGACCAAATTTTCTTTTTCAAGGCATGTGGCCATTCAGCATTCTAAAAATAGCAGCCAAATCTCTCCTTCAAATCACAGTCTATCATCTTTAAGACAGTGTAGTACTACTTGTAGAAAAGAAAGAGATTGCTAAAGGCTAGAAATGGAAAGCCTTTCATCGTAGGTCTACTGAGTCAGGAAACTGACCAGGAGACGTACAACATCATCGAAGATTCTTCTCACATGCAGCTCATTATTCTTTTGTATTTCATTCAGTCTATATTTGTACTTGTATTTCTGTGCCAGAAACTAAACAAGACCCGGCTATATTTTAAAAGCTTTTTACTTTTCCAGAAAAGGGCCACCCAGCTGATTGGTGTAAAGTCTCCTCTCTCTGCCTTGTTTA
>NC_068992.1:14446838-14460152 GCF_001194135.2 Octopus bimaculoides
GCCAAATCTTTCCTTCCTAGAACATTGGTCCTCTGAAATTCCCTCTCTGCATATCTCTTTTTTTTTTTAACTTTTACTTGTTTCAGTCATTAGACTGGCCATGCTGGGGCATCACCTTGAAGGATTTTTAGTTGATTGAATTGACCCCAGTACTCTTTTTTTTTTTTTTATATATGTGATGGACTTCTTTCAGTTTCCTTTGACCAAATCCACTCACAAGGCTTTGGTTGACCTGAAGCTATAGTAGAAGACACTTGCCCAAGGTGCCACATAGTGGGACTGGACCCAGAGCCATGTGGTTGAGAAGCAAACTTCTTACCATATAGCCAAACCTGTGCCTATATATCTTTTTTTTACACATATTGACTTACAAAGATCAAGAGGAGTGTTTAGTAGAATCAATCTAACCAGTAGCAAAGGACCCATAAGAAGCCAAGGCTGGTGCTCCTTTCTCCAGACCCAGCAATTTGTTAATCCTATAACTCCATTTTACCCGTTGAAGTTTATAAAGTTTTCTTAAAGGCAATGGATTGGCAGAACTGATGGAATGTCAGTTAAAAAACTTTCAGTATTCAATTACAGCCCTGACGATTTAATCTGATATTCCTATAAAGCATCCTAGACGTGAACAGAATTAGACTCTAAAGAACAAAATGTCATGTCACTGCGTCATCTGGCTCTGGATATGTTTGCATTCAGCATTGCATTCAGCAAACGTCACTGGCCTAGACATGATTACTCCTCGAACTATGCAACAGCTAGTGGATGCTGTTTACACTTTTTTTGAATATACAGTTCTTATGTCAAGAAAGATTGTCATCATCATCATCATCATCATCATTGAATATCTTGTTTTAAAACTATACTTTTTTTTAAATATACATTTCTTATCTCAAGAAAGATTCTATCATCATCATCAACATCATTTTGTCTCTTTTCGTTATTTTTCCCCCCCTCTTAAAATCCACTTTTTCCTCTCTTATACACTTATGATTTTTTTCACATAAACATTGATATTCATTTCTGTAGTATGTTAACAATAACTTTTCTCTGAATATTGGAATGCGTACGTTAGTACATAGAGAGGATAAATAATTAATAGCTATTATAGTATATATACAGTTATTTTCCTCTTTTATTTCCCAAAATCATTTGTGCTTTTCCACTCAAAAATCTATTTCATCTCTCATTCTGTCTTTAATATCCTTAACAACCCATAACATCCCATATAAGTAAATGGCTTATTTATGTCCCTTAATTCCTTATATGTATATTTTTCAAATACATTATAAGTATTTTAGCAAATTTCAATGTATATTTGAAAACACAGTCCTCACCTTAGTTTATTTCATTGTTCAACACCTCAAAGTACACATCTATCCCTGAAGATATCCGACTAAATGTGTTTTTTTTACATCTAACTTGAATGCTGATAATTCAAACCTAAAGCTGGATTGAAACATATATACTGTAAAGCCAGAATGAAAAATGGCACGATCAGGCCCAAACTTCAATCACATGACCACAATAGTACCAACAGCAGAAGGCAGTGTGACAATAATAAAGATATGTCGAGAGTCAGAGCCCTTGAGCCAATTGATGTTTGCAGCCTCCGGCAACTCTTGCAATGACATGAAATTGTAACCTTCATGCTGTTCCTTTGGATCTATCAGTGATGTAGAGAAGGAAGACACACTGCACTGGCAACAACCTGTCCTCGATACCATACTACCCAGGGTTGGATCCTGTTGAACAGCCTGTACTGGCGGGATAGAACCAAACAACTCAAACAGTACCAGGACAGCCCGTGAGTGCGTCTTGTATGAGAGAGACTGCCATTTTATGCAGCTGCAGGCAATGCTGTTTCAATAGGATGTACAACTTGGACCTTACTCCATGGTCGTTAATGACAGACTGAGGCCTTCACATATATGTATGTAAATATATACATATGAACTGGATTTCAACATAGCTTCCATCAAGCAAATTCCATTCATAAAGTTTTGGTCGGCTTGTGGTTGCAGTAGAAGCCACTTGTTTGTGGTGCTACTGTCATTGCAAATCAGAGTTTTTAATCAAACAGCTTTGTGCTTGCATATAATGTTAGATATTCTATGTTTCTAGTGTTCTCATTTTATAGATTAAGTTGATACACATACAACCAACACTTACAGTATTCATGTATTCTCTACCTCTTCTTTTTAATTAGTCCTGAAGCTTAATTAAAAACCTGTTGCTATAGTGGCTGGCTGTTAGAGCCCACACATTCCTTGTCATTCAAAAACAAGCATTGTCTTTCACTACTTTTCATTCTCTGGCTCTTTCAACTATATTCATTTATATAGTTTCTGTATGTAAACATACTTAGTGTTGCTGAGGAGAATGTCTTAGATTAAAAACCCAAGATAATGAGATCATGTGATTTGTTAGCAAAACTGTTGAGCAATATTAGTCTCGTGAAACTCTTAGATTGGACTATACTTCCTATGCATACCTTGTCAAAAAAGAAAGAAAAGAAAAAGGACTATTAAATAGAATGTAACAACATTATGATGCTCAACTTGCCTGCTAAGAATAGCAGCCAAATTTCCCTCTAACTACACACTACTATCTTAAATAACGTAGTCCAGAGTACATTGTTTCTGAAAATAAGACTATGTTTATGTCTTGATTGCTTTTGATTTTATGTTTGATTGATCATGGATGAATTGAGGTGAAACAACAACAGCAGATTTGACAGTTTAGCTTCCAAGTTGTGAAACTGTGTTTTGTGGTTCTCGTTTAAAAGACTGGATTTTAGCCCCATCCCATCATTGATTCATTGTGTTCTCCCTCCCCCTTCCTCAATGAATACAATTTCTCTTTCTCCTTAACTGCTTTGTACCATTACCACAACTGTTCCTGTTCTTCTAAACTGGCACATTGTACACAACCTCAACTCAAGCACACTTGAATCATCTACTTCCCTTTTCATAATTCCTTTCTGGTCTCATTCTCAGAATTCTTCCCAACTTTTATCCTTTGCAATGCAGTACTGTGAAACTCCCCCATCTTTGACCTTCAGGTACATCAACCTCTAAAAATTCTACTTGAATACTATTTCTATTTGTGTGCTTGTTTATAATACAGTTCTTTTCATGATAAAAATTGACCATCTAATTTCTCTTATGTTGGTCTTATATGAGGGAATACTGAAAAGTTCCTGGTTTTAGGGTTAAAGAAAATATAGGAGGATCAGTTAATTATGATTTTAGTCAACTTACTCCCCTCTCAGATTCACGCACTCATTGCAGCGGTCCCTCAGTTTTCGTAAGCCCTGTAAAAGAACTTGGAAAGTTGGACCTCCAACCAGGCCTTTCGTGATACCCTTAAAGTCAAGAACTTTTCAGCACCTCTTCATAGTAGGTACACTTTTAAAGCCAACATTAGTACAGTAGTTGTAATATTAATTCTGAAGATAAGTCATTGCCTATTACAGTGGCATGGGAGCAATGAAATTAGTCACAAATGGAAAATAAATATTGGGTTGCCAGATTAACTTGGTCATTTTTTTTTTTTTTTTCCATTTATTTTAATCCTTATTTTTCATCAACAATCTTAACAAATCAGTCAATAGTATATTCTCCTTCATTTTTTATAACTTCTTGTCAACATTCAGCTAACTTGTCAATGCTTTGATGGTGGGAATCCCTGGTCTTGATGTGAAGAATTCCTCAAGCCATGTTTTCAATTCCATGTTGTTGTATGAAAATACCTCCCAGACTATTGAAAAGTGACCAAGAAAGCTAATAATCTGAAAGCGCTATATCAGGAAACAAAACTTGGCTTCCGAAGACCTATTGGGGCAAGCGAAAGCGAAACCGTCAATGGCACCTGTGCCCAGCATCACCTTCCTGGCACTTGTGCCAGATGGCACGTGTAAAGACATTCGAGCGAGATCGTTGCCAGTGCTGCCAAACTGGCTCCTGTGCAGGTGGCATGTAAAAGACACCATTTTGAGCGTGGCAGTTTCCAGTACCACCTGACTGGCCTTCGTGCTGGTGGCACGTAAAAGCACCTACTACACTCTCGGAGTGGTTGGCGTTAGGAAGGGCATCCAGCTGTAGAAACTCTGCCAAATCAGATTGAAGCCTGGTGTAGCCATCTGGTTTCACCAGTCCTCAGTCAAATCGTCCAACTCATGCTAGCATGGAAAGCGGACGTTAAATGATGATGATGGTTGATGCAGTAGAACTTCCCATCCAAGCTCTTGAGTAGCATTTTTAGACAAATTAGCGATGAACGAGGAATGTGAAATATGGCCTGGACCATGATTACCAGCATGAACATCAAACTTCAAGAAGTAGTTGACCATTTAATGGTTTTAGTAAATTTATACAGAAAAAGTAAGCATTATACCAACCAGCATAAATAAAAGTCAACTTCATTATATTTTTTCTGTAAAAACCTATTCTGACATTAAATGAGTTAACTTCTGATACGAATGTTTACATTTGTACGTTATTTTTCAACAAAAGAAGCTATCTACTCATGTAATTTACACACCTCCTAAAGTTTTTTTATGTTTGTGAAAAAGGGCGTAAATTATATGGGCTTTTAAGGTATTGTTACGAACGCCCGCACGCGAAGCACCTCCTCAACACTGAAGAGGGGACTCGCGCACGCGCGAACGTTCAGCTAGCAAAATTCGTCTGTCGGTCACCTGACCGCGATAATAAAACCCCGGCTGGAGCACGTAACAAAGAACAACACAGGCAAATAGGACGGGGAGGAAGAAACAACACGAAGACCATGCGTTGGGTAACCTTTTCTTTTTACATACATAACATCACAGAATACATTTAAAACATTAGAATAGAGCATTACATAATAACAATTCCAATACATGGCATGACAGTTCAATAACGTTGACAAAGTTTCCAAACAATTACAAGCTTTTCAATCATTTTTACATCGCAAAGTTCGTGTCTCAAATTTCATTTGACAACAAAGTTCTTCTGCTTCTTTCTTTTGTATTTCTTTTCTTTTCCTTTCTTTTAGAAGCATTTAACAACACAGTTAACAACTCAGAGTTCTTTTTCTCTAAAATAATATAAAAGCATTTACCCCAACGAAGTTTGTTTCCTTCAGGTCTGCTACTTCCACTGACCAAGGCAGTCTGCCACTACAATTCCATCTCTCTCTGTCCCTCTCTCTCTCTCTCTGGGACTCTATGCGTTTCTGCTGGAACACACATACATATACTTACATATTCTTTTACACATTTCAGTCATTTGACTGAAGCCATGCTGGTGCACCACCTTAAAGGGTTTTAGTCAAAAGAAATCGACCCCAGGACTCATTCTTTGTAAGTTTAGTACTTATTCTATCGGTCTCTTCTGCTGGACTACTAAGTTACAGGGACTACACAGCAACATCGGTTGTTAAGTGATGGTGGTGGGCGGACAAAAACCCACACAAATGCACACACACACACACATATACGAAGAGCTTCTTTCAGTTTCTGTCTACCAAATCCACTCACAAGGCTTTGGTCGGTCCTATGCTCTAGTAGAAGACACTAGCCCAAGGTGCCACTCAGTGGGACTAAACCCGGAACCATGTAGTTGGGAAGCAAGCTTCTTACCACACAACCACTCCTGTACACGTAATATATTTACGCACCTCTCTGACAACTCATGCATTTAAGATGGCATATTTCATGTGTTGCTAAATACAAAAGATTTAATACTTTTATGTATTGAATTTAGTCGGCCTAATGTTATTAACCTTCTTTGTATGTAGTAAAACCTACCTAAGTTTTAACAAAAGCTTTAAATGAAAATCAAAGTTGTTGAAAGTCTTGCTGACCTCATGATATAAATGTTTTGATACTTGGCAAAATGTTTTGTCACTTTCAAAAATCTCTGTGGAAATTGAATTATGTCTTGCATCAAGCTGTCATATTTTTTCATATTTGCCACATCACAGTGTCAGTTTTTTCATATTTATGTAAACATATTCAGACTAGTAAAAATCTGTTTGAAAAGAAATCATTCATCATCATTTAGCGTCCATTGTCCATGTTGGCATGGGTTGGACGGTTTGAGCAGACCTGGTAAGGTGGAAAGCTGCACCAGACTTCAGTCTGATTTGGCGTGGTTTCTACAGGTGGATGCCCTTTCTAATGCCAACCACGCCAAGAGTGTAATGGGTGCTTTTACATGCCACAGGCATAAGTGCCATTTGCATGACACCGGTATCTGTCATGACTGCTAGCTCACTACCTTTTGTAATAATAATAATAATAATAATGATGATGACGTATATATATATATATATATATATATATATATATATATATATGTGAAAGAATATATATGTCACCATCATCATTTAACATCTGTTTTCCAAAATATATTATATGTCGATGCATGCACCCAAGTGTGTGCATTTATTCACATAAGAATCTCAGATAGAGAATTTTTAGAATGTCTTACAGGTATTCACTGTGCCACTTATAGATTGGATTTGGAGAATATCTGTCAGTTTCTTTTGCACTTTGCTCTGTGAAACCGAGTGTATATGAATGCATACATTGTTCTACATTGTTTAGTCCCCAACATCATTGCTCAACAAACTGCTGGATTGAATTGTGAGCAAACCTGTGATAAAACATGCTCTAGCCATGGCCATCCCATCTTGTGTATGTGCGTATATGAAGGACTGCATTGTTCAATTTTCTTCTCATTAACATCCAAGGTAGTAGGATAAGTTATGAGGCAAAACTGGGATCTGGGTGCTGTGTTGAGTAGGTTGAGGGACATCTCACTCCACCCTCAAAAATCTAGTGTTTGTTTCACCTTTATCTTCTCATCATCATCATCGTTTAACGTCTGCTTTCTATGCTAGTATGGGTTGGACGATTTGACTGAGGACTGGCGAACCAGAAGGCTGCACAAGGCTCCAATCTGATCTGGCAGAGTTTCTACAGCTGGATGTCCTTCCTAACGCCAACCAATCCGAGAGTGTAGTGGGTGCTTTTATGTGCCACTGGCACGAGGGCCAGTCAGGTGGTACTGGCAACGGCCAGGTTCAAATGGTGTTTTTTACGTGCCACCTGCACAGGAGCCAGTCCAGTGGCACTGGCAACAACCTCGCTCGAATGTTTTTTCATGTGCCAGTAAGGTGACGCTGGTAACGATCAGCAAAATGTCCCACAAAAACAATACTTTGCATTGTGTACCTGTTATCAATGACAGACCTAAGGATTACATTTACTACCAAAATATTTGATAATGATGACCTACAAAAGAACACAAAATATATCTCGCCACAGAAGATAAAGGTGAAACAGACACTAGATTTTTGAGGGTGGAGTGAGATGTCCCTCAACCTACTTAAAACGGCTCCCAGATCCCAGTACCAGTTGATACTGGGATTGATGTAATCAACTAGTCCCCTTTCCAAAAATTCATGGCTTGTGCTTTTAATAGAAAGGATTATTATTATTATCATCATCATCATCATCATCATCATCATTCGTATAGACACAACAAATTAGTCTGTTGGAAAAGAAAAATTCCTAACATTGGGCTACTGGGTTACAACAAGTAACCTTAGATGTCAAGAATCCTCCTAAGTATCCTGGCTGTCCTTAACAACACTGTTTTCTGGAGCTGTACTAAACTGAGGTTTATGCCTATTTCCTCTATTCCTCTGTTGTTGGTGTTGTTGTTATTATTATTATTAACAACTTTACTAATTGAATTTTCTATTTTTAATTTGCAGCAGACATAATGTAAAGCATCGTTTGTTGGTCATTTCCTGAAAAATCTTTCCATGCAGTGGAATAGAGAGAGACCTCTGCAGGCAACTAATGAACAATAAATAACAATTCCAGGAATATATTTTTAACCCTCAACTGTCTAGCAATGAAGGTTTGTAGTCATTTCTTGTCTTTTCTCTTATAGTAAATTTCAGCTATCCATGGGGTGGGGGCAAGGTTAATAATACAAGTTGCCATCACATACTGCAATTTGGGGGTTATTGTCTCTTCAATACCCTCTCCTCACCAAAATGCATAGCATCATATATTTATACATCTGTCTGTCTGTCTATCTACCTGCCTATCTGTCTATCTATCTATCTATCTATCTATCTATCTATCAACCTATGTATTCATCCATCCATCCATCCATCCATCCATCTATGTTCAGAATTATTATGCAAAAGAATAGGGATTTTAAATCTAGGCAAATACCTTATGATTGCTCTGATAAAATCCTGACTTGGCTAACCGTGTTGAATGATAAGAAACATTTTCAATTGTTTAGAATAAACAGTTAAACTGTACTCTCTTCAATTAGTAAATCCTGAGTTTTGCTTCAATAGATTTCATGTAGAATACAGAGTATATTATCAAGACATAATAATGAAGAATGGAGATTTATACATCTTTAAAATTTATTTAATAAGAATATGTTTTCTTCATATGAACATCTCCCACCCTTATGGGAAACACCTTGAATAAAGCTGTGTAGGATTGTCAACCTTTGGATTAGAACTTGCACTACAATTGATTTAATATATATCAATTGAATGCACAAAACTATCATATCAAAGGACCCCAAGACACTTATTCAACAGAAACATGAGTCGGTATGTTATATGAAAAGAATGGCTTTTATTGAATAAATTTGAAAGATGTATAATTTGAAAGATGTATAATTTGAAAGATGTATAATATGCAAAATTTAGGTCAGTTGAAATATGTTTGCCACACATTTCAACTGCTAAAGGCAAATACACTGCAGTTACTGTGGAGAAAAAATCTCTTATGGTAAAAAGGTCTGAGATTCCCGAGAGAGGGTGACACTGAACGAACTGGGTGTTTTCACTACTTTTTACCATAAGAGAGATTTTTTTCTCCATAGTAACTGCAGTGTATTTGCCTTTAGCAGTTGAAATGTGTGGCAAACATATTTCAACTAACCTAAATTGTGATTATACGTAAACACTGCTTAGCGCCATTACTTCAATATATATATATATATATATATATAGGTCTTCTCAAGCACAGCACATTGCCCGACAGTTGGAGGGAACCATTAAATGGGCTGGTTATGCGACACTGGCAAAGGCCATAGCTACAATCTCACTTAACTTGCTGGGTTGTCTCAAGCACAGTATATCTCGGTCGCTTGTCATTGCCTCAGTGAGGCCCAACATTCGAAGGTCGTGCTTCACCACCTCATCCCCACTCTGTATATATTTACCACACTCTCTGATTCTTTCCTCTAAATGTACATCTCTCATGCATGCTACTCTCTACTCTCTCTCTCTCTTCCTTGGTATGGTTTCCTGTTTGAGGACCACTTTCTCCCTCTCTACCCGCACCTCCATCCCAGAGGCCTTGGTGAAGGGTCATGGGTATTGGTTTCCCTCCTGACTAAAAAAGATGAAAAAAAAAATCTTAAATTAAGAAATATCTCACGGGTAAAAAAGACAGGATGGTCACCACTGGAATGTCTTTGATCATAGGTCTGTTGGTTCAGGCCTGATCTGGCACCGAAAATAACTTTGGACATGGTTCCATGAAAACAAAAGTTTTAATAGTTGACCTCACGCCATATCCACTCTGCCACCCAGTGAATAATTATTGTTCACTTAGAGTTTTTTTTTTAGAAATAAGACAATTGAATTTGTTTTCATGAAGAACCTGAAACAAGAATTTTCCATATATGGTGTTTGATTTTCACTCCTTTAAGTCCAAAGCATCTAGTTTCCAATCAGACCTTTCTCTTTGCTTGCTAGGTTTTGTTTTAAACTCATCAGTAGATAAAAACAAACAAAAATAAAGTTGATCAATAAGATCAGTTTAACAGGAATTGACTTGTATTGATTTCTTTCTGTCTCATTTTTTTTTCTTCTCCCGTGTGCTTTTTTTTTTTTCACACAACATATTCAGAATTATTTCAGTAGATAATTTAGTTTCTGTTGAATGTCAAAGTGAAATATGTGTTAATAATTCCCCATTTGCTGCATTAAATTAACTTAAGTATAGAAATTGATATTAGTGAAATGTTATTGTATGTTGTCTGTTTTGATCTATCTGTTCCTTGGCATTTTTGGCTGTTTTTTTTTTCCTTTGTCAGATGAATGTTTAAAAAAAAAAAAAAAAAAAGCTAGAAAAGCATTGAAAAGGAAAGTAACTAAATGCATATGCGGTTTCCTCTTAATCAAAAGCTGTTCCATACAAAAATGAAAATTATTGCTTATCTATTTGGCTGTTTGCCTTGATAACATCCAATAGGGAGAACAGGAGTGGCTGCTACCTGACTGAAATATTGTGATTTTTTTTCTCCTTCTCTTAGCAGCAAGATTTGACACATAAGTATTTTGTGTTTTTGTTACCTACATTTGATTAGGCTATTGAGACAATTGGCACCTTCACACTTGCTATTATCTTTCTCAAATTCTGATAAGGAAAAACAAGCAAACTGACTTAACTCTGTGAGTATCTAAGGCAGTGTTTCTCAACCTGGGTGTTCCCCAGAACCCTAGGGGTTCTGTGAGAAAGAGTGAGAGGAGCTAATGTTAATTTCATGATCGTAATATTACTATACATGCACAACATATTATTGGCTATTGTAATATTGTAATATAGACATCATCCTAGCTAACCTATTATGTTATCAAAAAAATATAACAACTATATATATATATATATATATGATTTTTATCACATGAACTGTGATGAAAACAATATGAGAAAGATATGGTACATAATTTTTTTCATGCAGGGGTTCTTTGAGACATGCAATTTATTTTAAGAGTTATGCAAGGGTAAAAAGGTTGAGAAACACTGCTCTAAGAGAAGACTTTGTTGGGGTGGGTCGGTGGTAGTGGTACGGGTGGGGTTAACTGCTATTTACGAGAACAAAATACAAACAAATTTAGTTACCCAGTCATCAGCTGTGTGATTCTGACGATAATTCTTTCTAATTTAGGCAAAAGAACAAAAACTTTAGGGGCTGGGGTTTGGGGGCGGGTGGTGGGTAGTTAAATCAACCCTAGTATGTGACTGGTACTTTATTTTGTCAACACTGAAGGGATGAAAGTGAAAGTTTGACCTCAGTGGGATTTCAGTTCAGAAGGCAAAGAACTAGAAGAAATGCTGGGAAAAGTTGGGTTTTTTTTTCTAATGCTCTAATGTTTCTGCCAGATTACTACCTTCTGATCCTGATGATAATAATTCTTTCTGTTATAAGCACAATCCTTGAAATTGTGGAGGGAGGGGGCTTGTCAATTACATTGACCCCCCCAGTGCTCAACTGGTACTTATTTTTATCATCACCCCTGAGAGGATGAAAGGAAAGTTGACCTCAGTGGATAACTTTGAGAGGTTTCAGCTAGTATAGGCCCAGGCCATGTCTAACAGCACAGAATATAAAACTGGTAGAAAGCTGCTGTTTTTTTTTGTCTGGCAATCTAATGATTCTGTCAGCTCACCTTCTTGATGACAATACTAATAATGTTTTCTGACTTTTGGCAAGTGGTATTTCGAACACAGTATTGCCTGTGTCTCGGGGGATGTGGGTTCAACTCCCATGGCTGTTTGTTGACAACTCTTTTGAACTTGTAAGGATAATAATACCCAATTTTTCTGCTGTTTTAACAGTGATACTGCATTCGATATGTCAATTTCTTATTTGTATCATACAATACACATTCAACGCATCTAAAAAACAAATGCATACACATGTGGTTGTTACATTATCCATTTATATTTAATGTCAGAACATCCCACTTACTGTGTATCCCTGTTTTAGGATATATATATGCACCTTGTGACAGTGTGTGTTATAAGTGGCAACTAAAAGTGTTAGTGATAGGAAGAGCATCCAGTCATAAATCATTGTCTGAGAAAATCCAAGTCATGCCAGCACAGAAAAGCAGAAAGATGATGACGACAACAATGATGATGATGATGATGATGATAACAATGTCAATGATGATAAAAAACGGTGAAGAACTATTCCTCCATGGAATTTTTCTCCTGTAGCCATATGGTAGACAAACAGGCTCCTTTGTAGCCGACTGAGACAGACTGACAGATCAATCAATCAACCAAACAATAAGCTTTACAAACAGAGATAACTGTGCACAGAGAGAGAGAGGGAGAGACAGAATGAGAAGAGAGAGAGGGAGAGACAGAAGGGGAAGAGAGAGGGAGAGACAGAATGGGAAGAGAGAGAGGGAGAGACAGAAGAGGAAGAGAGAGAGAGTGAGGGGGAAAAGACAGACAAAGAGAGAGAGATGGAGACAGAGAGACCGATAAAACTAGCAAAATGGTACAAGAATGAACCTGGCACAATCTGCATTAAAATCGGGGTGGGTGGGTTATTTTGGGGGTTTTTTTCCCCTTAATCTGTGTAGTCTCTGCAATTATAAGAAACAGCAGCTTAATCACCCTCAAACCATTTTCCACTTTCTTGTAAAAGGACATGTCAGATAATGTAACTCATGGAGTGTTGTTTCTTGAAGCAAAAACAAACATCTTTTTCCACCTTTTTCTGTTGATTTAATGGTGATACTGCGTGGCCTTTGCCTTTGCCAGTAAGACATCTGAGCAAGATCGTTGCCAGTGCCCCTGGACTGGCCCTTATGCAGGTGGCACGTAAAATACACCATTTCGAGCGTGACTGTTGCTAGTACCCGCCTGACTGGCCCTCGTGCCGGTGGCACGTAAAAGCACCCACTACACTCTCAGAGTAGTTGGCGTTAGGAAGGGCATCCAGCTGTAGAAACTCTGCCAAACCAGATTGGAGCAATTTAGAATACCTAAAACATATATAAATTAGATATTCATGGCAATAATAATTCAAAGATAAGATAGCTCCTTTTTTTTGTCATATGTTTGAAATGTAGCTATGCTGTGATCTTGATATTACAAAAATTAATTTGTGCCAAGGCTAAGCTTGATAACAAAATTATTGCAAATTGTAGGTGGATGAATTTTAAATTTCCAAATACAAAAATCATGAAAACGGTTGTTTGAGATGTGTAAATATTTGATGTACACTAAACATCGATTTGCTGTTTTGCAATGATTAGTTGTCCCAGAATCTAAAGTGGGTGTGAATGAATGGAGTGCATATAATGTATAGGGAGTACTTAATTATCAACATGTTAATTGTTCTCATAACTGTAATGACACAGAACTACGTATGATAAAAATTAAAGCTTTCTGGCAATTGTTTAATAAGCCATACAAAGAATGCAAGGCAGCCACTGTCAATAAAGGAAGATCCACATAGATGAATGCTTATA
>NC_068992.1:14460262-14461040 GCF_001194135.2 Octopus bimaculoides
GTTATGAGAGATAATGGTGTGAATAAGACCCAAAGGTGTCAGGTAATGCTGAATAAGTGCTATGGACAGACCGTAGTTAAGCTCCAGGTTCGGTGATTATGCAAGTAAGGAGTCCAACGTAGCTCATATATCAGCATGTGTATATATAAAAATTTATTTTTTTTAGAATGAGATAAAAAAAACCAAGGCTGTGAAGATTTTAGAACATTTATAAATAGAAGGTCTTACAGCTGTTTCTGAGATATTTTTATATCCCTTCATTAGAGACAGTGTGAGAAAATGGTTAAGCAATGGTTAATTTAGATAAGATATGAAGTAGAGAGTGAAGTGGTGGAATGAAAATAGATGTGAGATATGCAGGGATATTGCTTTTGTAGATCTATTATTTAGGCAGAATGGTATACATATAAGATTCCAATATCTTGTGAGTAAATTCCAGTAATGATGTAAATGTAGGGAATATATTTGTAAGGTCAAATCGAAAACAGGAAGAGAGGAATAAAGAAAAAAGAAAAAGAAAAGCAAGGAGAGAGATAATAAAGAGATAAAGAGAGGGAAAGTGTACCAGTTAGTGGTCAGTCAAGATAAATTGATAGGAGAGGTGAGGGTGATAGAGAGAGAAAGATATGAAGGTGTAAAAAGATGATAGGGTAAAGAGGAATGGGGGTGTTAAAAAAGAGAGAGAGGTATAATAGTGTAAAAAGAAAAGGAGTGTCAGGTATGTAGTGATAGAGCCTAAGTGATGGAGCAGAGAGAGTGGGTAAGGGTAGTAATATGG
>NC_068992.1:14461050-14462842 GCF_001194135.2 Octopus bimaculoides
ATATATATATATATATATATATATATATATATACATGTATATGTATATCATCATCATCATCATCAATGTCTGTTTTCCATTCTGGCCTGGGTTGGACGGTTCGACTGAGGACTGGTGGACCAGGAGGCGACATATATACACACATGCACACACACATGCACACACATCATGAACTAACTGTTACTCTCTCAGATGCAACACCAAGTTTTAACAGTGAATAGGTTGCAATGAAAATTAAATGTTGAAGTGGAACTAACGATTTTGGGGTTTTCTTGAATGGCTTACAAATTATCTTCCATGGTGCAATTATTTTTGTTTCAACACATGATCTCAGATCAAGTCGCTTGATATGCAAGTACATCTCCGATATATTAATTGTTTACATAATAGTGTTATAGATAATTATTTTGTGTTATTCTGTCCAAGTATCTATTAGTGTTAGTTCACTTCTGATGAACATGTTAAAACATATCTCTACCTTGTTTACAAAGTATGGGGTAAGTAATTTAATGAGGTGAGGTGTAGATAAGATAGTTGACAGCTGCTACATGATTTTTAGTTTTCTTAGGAACGAGCCTGAGTAGACATTCTACAATAATTAATTCACAGGAAAAGGAGAATCCTGTATTGCTGATGTTTTTCTTTTTATCGCCTGTTCAGCAGTGGTTTGTAATTTCTTATAAATGTACTATGATGGTGTGCGAAGACAAGAAATTTGAGAGATTAGACTTTCACACGTGTTCAGATGGTCACTAAATGGAAGTTGTCAAGTTTTGAGATCGAGTATTTGTTGACAAAGAATATTTAATCTCATTCTTAAAATGAGTTTGGTTTGTCTAAAATGATCTCCCTGCATCCTCTTTTTTCTTTTTTTTACTTGTTTCAGTCATTTGACTGCGGCCATGCTGGAGCACTGCTTTTAGTCGAGCAAATGGACCCCAGGACTTATTCTTTGTAAGCCTAGTACTTATTCTATTGGTCTCTTTTGCCGAATCGCTAAGTTGCGGGAACGTAAACATACCAGCATCGGTTGTCAAGCGATGTTGGAGGGACAAACACAAACACATATATACATATACATATATATACGACGGGCTTCTTTCAGTTTCCGTCTACCAAATCCACTCACAAGGCTTTGGTCGGCCCGAGGCAATACTAGAAGACACTTGCCCAAGGTGCCACGCAGTGGGACTGAACCCAGAACCATGTAGTTGGTAAGCAAGCTACTTACCACACAGCCACTCCATTGAATTTGCTTGCATATATCAAATTTTTTTGAAGAACAAGTAAAATGGCTTTTCACAGTGAAAACTTGTTCTGATTTAAATTTATAAGTTGTCCTCTGTAAAGTTTTCACAATTGGATCAGCCACACATTTTAACTGTTGGAGTTGAGTCTGTAGTTGGTAGCTTTGTTTTTTTTTTTATTTTAGTTGCCTTTTGCATTTGATTTATTTGTATGATTCCGGTACCTTTTTCCATTCTTGGGTCTTGGCTCAATAACAACCTAAAGATAGTTTTGGGTGTGTCTGAACTGTTTTTTATCTTTTCATAATTCTTCAATGTCTTGCTTTGGTGCATTGTATTCCATTCCCTATTAGAATAGGCAGGTATTTTCTTTGAAGTAGTGCCTGTTTTAATTCAAGGAGTCTTTTAGTTTGAACATTCAGATTGGAGACAGTTGTTGCGATTGTTCTAGCTAGGTTAAATGGAATATTGGATTTGGTATGTTTTGGGTGGTATGAAGAAAACTGTAGGTACCGTTTAGAATCTGTTTTTTTTTTTTTTTTTTT